>NC_134360.1:120915847-121187261 GCF_048569485.1 Anomaloglossus baeobatrachus | reverse complement strand
TGCGGCCTATACACCCATCTTGGTTTGAGACCCCTGGGTTATGGTATAACTATTTATTTTAGTTTTTCTTTCATAAATCAATAGCATACATGAATATAAGTAACTGGAATATCTCTTATCAGACAGATTTGCTTCTTTCTCTATTAGAATTGATCAGTCATTTTTAGTGATTTGTGGACCGGGACTGGCGGGTTTTGAAAACCAGTTGCGGGCCGAATACCGGTCCCCATATAAGTCTATGGGGACCAGAATCCGGCAATTAAAAATTATACCAGAAGGGGTAAGAGGGTAGGAGCAAGCGTGCTGAACTTACCGAGGCTTTGTCACAGCTGTACACTGCTTCCAGGCTTCCCATTTCCCTTCCTGAGCCACGCATTAGGTTCATTGCATATGCACTGCTTTCACCGCCCATCGACGTCTGGGATTGATTGCGGTTAGACACACCTTCACCCTGTGTGACAGCGTGTCTGACACTTCCATTCACATGCACTGTGTGCGGGTCTATCATAGAGTTAAAATAAAGTATTTGGCATGGGGTTCTCCCATATTATGATACCCAGCGCAGATAAAGCATACGGCTGCAGCCCCTAGCCGTGCGCTTATCTTGGCTGTGTATCAAAATAAGAGGAACAGCATGTGACTTTTAAAAACAAAAAAAATAAGTAATTAAAAAAAAAAACCGACCTGAGGTCCCCCCCAATTTTGATACCCAGCCATGATAAAGCCCAAAATCTGGGGGGCTGGTATTCTCAGGCTGGGGAGACCCAAGCTTATTGAGCAGTCCCTCAGCCTAAAAATAATAACCTGCAGCACCATAGCTGACACGAAGTCCTAGATGAGTAATGGGGAGGGTCAAATGAGACCAGCCCCAAGCTGTCGAGCTTTGTCATGACTGGGTATCAAAATTGGGGGGGGACCGCATTCTGTTTTTAAAATTCTTTATTTACATAATTTAAAAAAAAAAGTCGCATTCGGTTCCTTCTTTTTTGATAAGCTGGGGGCTGCAGCCTTTAGCCGTATGCTTTATCTGTGCTGGGGTATCATAATACAGGGAGACCCTACACCAAATATTTATTTTTTTATTTTTACTGTATGATATAGACCTGCAGAGAGACGCTGTCACACTGGCTGGGGGCGTTTCTGACTACAATCAATCATATGCCAGTGGGTGGGGAAAGCAGTGCATGTGCAAGAGCTTAATGTGCGGCCCCAAAAGTGAATGGGCGCCTGCGCGAGCAGTGTACAGCCTCGCCGGTGACTCGTTAAGAATGAAGCAAGCGCTTCATACTTTTTTCTTTTTTTTTTTTTTTTTATTTTATTTGCTGGATCCAGGTCAATACCTGGAATCCCGGCACTCGGGTACGTTTGAAACTGTGCAGATCCAGACTCTTACAGTTTCAGGTCCGCCCATCACTAGTCACTATTAGTGATGTGCAGACCCAAACGGTGATTGAACTGAATCCACGCGGTTTCAAACTTACCCGAGTGCTGGACCCGGGCCCAAGATTCCGGGTGTTTGATCCGGATCTGGCAACTTGGGAAATTAAAGATGAGAATGAAGCAAGCACTTCAAACTTACCGAGGGAAACGGCGAGGCTATACACTGCTCCTCACTTCAGGGTTCGCTCATTACCTTCATTGCATATGCACTGCTTTCCCCGGCCATCCTAGCGTCTGTGATTGGCTGCAGCTGCCCGTAATTGTCGCATCCATTAGCTGCGACCGCCCTGGTGCGATGCAAATCAGGGTAATAGGTGTTAATGATAGCACATAGCTGTAACAAAGCACAGAATTAATGACGGGTGGAGGTCTGAGACCCTGATCACTAATCCTATAAGTAAAAATAAACACAAACATTGAGAAAAATCCTTTATTTGAAATAAAATACAGTACCCTCTTTATTAACCTTAAAAAGTTGACCCTTGAAGTTCTGCCGTAATCCACGTGATGTCCCTCGGACAGTCCTGGCTTTGCTACATCCGACCCTGGAGAGACCGAAAACATGTCCGATCTCTCCAGGCTCCGGGAAACACTGACAAGGGGAACTCGGCTGGCAGTAGTGACGTCATTCAGTTCTCCACAGATCATACCCGGGTTCTCACAGTATGACCTCAGGTGACCTGAAGCCTCTGGCTTAAAGTGCGTGGCCCCGGAAGAGAACGCGTGGCCTGGAATCAGCGTGCTGGTGACTTGGTAAGTACAGCGTGCATGCTCCTACATTTGTAATCGCCGGATTCTGGTCCCCATAGACTTATATGGGAATTGGAATCCGGCACGGAACCGGATTTTAAAAACCAGATAACCAGGATCGGCAGGTCAGTGTTATCTGGGAGTCTGCTCATCGCTAGTCATTATCAAAATTCTCAGTTCTGAGGCAAAATCTGTATTCAGAGAAGACTTTCCCATTACTGAGAGGAGGAGATGGCAGCTGTTACTTATAAGGTTCTATGATAATGGGAGGAGCTAGAGACTGAGGTCCACCCCTCCTTCCTTTTCTATCTTCATAGAATCTCATCAGCACCATCTGCCATCTCCTATCTCAGTAACAGGAAAGTCTTCAATGAATACAGATTTTACCTCAGAACTGAGAATTTTGATAATCAATTCTGGCAGATTTGTCTGATAAGACATATTACAAAGTTGCTTGTTTCCTTATGTACTATTGATTTAGGCAATAATAATTAAAACTACAGTTATGCTTTAAGCGCCACCAGGGACCAATTCTCATGGGTGACTAATTGGAAAGGCTGGTCCACGGTTTTGGTACTGTTAGCGAGTTTGAAAAAAGATAGATTGCTCCCAGGAAAGGAAACAAAATAATACACTTCTAGATATACCTTTTAATGCCTAACGAAACTGAACAACTAAGTTGTGTTTCAAAGCATGCTTTTCAGATTACTTGGGTCTCGTCAACAGGCATGGTATATCTAGCCAAACCATAATAAATATCCATTTATTATGGAATGTTTCTGCTCTTTCGTTTTTTTTGTGTTTCTTCAGATGCATTGTTACACCATTCCTGCTTTGTAAAATGTGTATTAAGGATGTGGGTGTGCAACTACTGAGTGCCTCAAATTTAACCAAACATGGAAAAAATTATGCTGTTCACTTTGAATGAATGATGCACTGGTGGTAGTTAGCACAACAAAAGACAGTCCAATAAAATGCTTTAGAAGATAGAAAAAGTGACACCGGCTATATTCATAGGCCAGAAGACGCACAGAGCAGCATGAAACATCCTTCGCCTACATGCACCAGCTTCCTCCCGCATGTATCATTTCTTATTATGGTGGCTCAGCGGTTAGCACTGCAGTCTTGCAGCAGTGGAGTCCTGGGTTCAAATCCCACCAAAGACATCATCTGCAAGGAGTTTGCATATTCTCCTCGTGTTTGCGTGGGTTTCCTCTGGGTATTTCAGTTTCCTCCCACACTCCAAAGACATACTGATGTGGACATTGGATTGTGAGTCACAATGAGGACAGTGTTTCTGATGTATGTAAAGTGCTGCGGTATTAATGGCGCTATATAAGTGAATAAATATAAGCTTTGCAACATCATTTAATTTTTTTTTGTTTACTATTATCGGTTATTGTTAATGGCGGTTTTATGTAATTTAAATAAACCTTTATGGCTCCTTTTGTCAAATTTACGAAACTGCCACAACACAACAAAACAGTCTCTATACTTTTAATATCCTCCTTTCTTCCGCTGTTTCCTTTCTATGTCAGTTACGCACCCAGTTTTCTTCTTCACCAAAATGACCATTGCTGAATGCTGTGGAAAGCTTATCTCCCTATTTGTACCCTCATCAATGCTTTGTGAAATGGTGAGGCATTGGGTATGGTGACTATATAGATTAGATCATTTAATGTTGGGTCTGGAGAGTCGTCATAAAAACAATTCAACCAGAAGTTCTGATGTCAGCTCTAGGCCTGCTACTTAAATAAGAAAATCCTTCAAGTGACATAAAAGCTTGTAAACCTTAGTTTAATGGGTTTTTTTTTAATTTAATTTACAGTCCTTCATGCGCTGCATTCCTGGGGTTGGTCTCTACTTCAGCACGCTATATTTCCTGAAACAGCATATTTTATCGGAGCCAGATCTCAGCCCCCTAAAGTCGGTTGTTTTGGGTGCAGGATCCAGGACACTGACAGGAGTTTGTATGCTACCATTTACAGTAGTAAAAACGCGATATGAGGTACGTCTAAACTCATGAGTGTATTTACAATGTATATAATTGGAATATTTTATTATAAGGCCATAAATCAATTGTGTTAGCAAAAATTAATTGCAGTAAATTGTGTGTAAATAGTTGCATGACTAGTGTGCTCTACATCCCCCTAACTACCCTACTTCCTTAACTGTCCCGACGCTGCAATTTTCCATTTTTGAGCTTTTATTTTTTTTTGCTTCACCTTTTTTACAACATGCATAGGTTTTTACATTTTTTTTTTTATTCACTTTAAATGGCTGTATGTGAGCTTGTTTCTTGCAGGACAAGTTGTACTTTTGAATGATAATGTTCTAAGTGGAGAGGAATTTGCTGGGGAAAAAAAAAACCCCAATGCAATTCTACAATTGTTTTTTGGGTTTTGTTTTTACAGGAGCTCACCATTTTTCAGGACTTCAAATACAGGTCTGCAAAAAATATCTTTAAATTCACTGCACACCACCCATGCAGCTTTTTAATGTATTTTGGAATCCCATTTTTACATACCACCTCCACCATGGGTTTTTCAGCAGTAGTGTAATTTTCTGTACTGGATATGCCTCAGATCAATCGTGGAAATTTACACAACAAGCACAAACTCATATAAACCTACACATGGTATATGTATATAATCAATCTGCAATCTCTGGCATGGGTAGAGCGGATGAGGAGTGTGTTTCTGCAAGGTGTTTACAGTTTTGTTTTTTTCTACATTGTATTAGGCATACGTCTTTCAACACTAAGTGTGTCTGGCCACCTGGATACTGAACCCTTGTACCACCCATACTTTGTCCACCAAAGCACACACTTATAACTGTCTCTTTGTCAGATATGTTAGTCGATGGGTTAACTGGGCCATCATTGAGTGAGTAGAGTGCTCATGGCAGAGAAAGCCTACTACCCTTTATCCAGGCCTTCCTCTGACAGCTGGCTCCCTCCGTCTCATACTTTGTTCCTTGTTGAACCGCTTGTCCTTGTAGGGCAGCTGTGGGGAACCTTTTTTTTGCCGGGTGCCATTTGGAAATTTATACCATAATTTGGGTGCCGCACAAAATTATCAACTTCAAAATTACCCTGCTATGTTTGGTAAAAAATTTAACTCACTGTGGTGGTTGGAGCTTCTTCTTTTTGGTGCGGCTGTGATATTAGGCAGTATTGATCTTGCTACTTCTCACAACTGCTTTTCCAGGTTTGAGTCGGCTTGGACTCCTGTGTATTCATCAAAGGAGGGGAGGCATGTACATCACAGGAGGGGCTGTGGGCAGATACATCACAGCGGAGTGCTGGGAGGAATATACATCACTGGGAAGGCTGGGAGGCATAGACATAAAAAAAGGACACTGAAGACATACATCACTGGGAAGGGCTGTGAGGAATATGCATCACTAGGAAAGCTGTGGGGCATAGACTTCACTGGGGGGGTACATATGTCACTCGGGTGCACAGACATCACTGGGGGTATATACATCATTGGTGGTGAGCACAGACATAGCTGAGGGGCACAAACATTGCTGGGGCTATATATTTCTCTGCGGGGCACATACATAACTGGGAAAGGCTAGTATTAATATACATCACTAGAAAAGCAGTGGGGCATAGACGAGCCTGGGCGGTACATACATCACTGGGGGCACAAACAGTGCTGGAGGTATATACATAGCTGGGGGGCCACATACGGCCATGGGGGATGCAAGGGCCGCCGCTCCTTTTCTGTGGGTTGGGAGTACCTCTCATATCTAGCTCGCCCACAAAGTACGGCTTCACTTTGGCATTGGTCAACGTGAGGTTGTAATCCTTCAGTGCAGGAATTGCAGTGTAAGGCTATGTGCGCACGTTGCGTATTTACATGCAGTTATGCTGCGATCTGCACCGGAGCGTAACTGAATGCGTCCTGCGTCCCCAGCATAATCTATAAACATTATGCAGGAGGCGTCAGCACGTGGTGTCTTAGAGCTTAGAGCAGCCCGAAGCGCGTGTTCTAAGAAGTGACATGTCACTTCTTTCCTGCTCTCTGCCTGCAGCTACTGCTATGTCTATGGGAGGGGCTGCAGTCAGAGCGCATGAAATCGGCTTTTTTTTTTTCTTCATTATGGACGTGTGCTGTTCAAATCACTGCAGAAATTTCTGCAGTGACAGTACGCAACGTGCGCACATAGCCTTAGTTTGCATACGGCGTTTAAAGGGCCAGCAGCCAGCAAGACACGGATGCAGCCTCAGCACTGCATTCCCTGAGAATCTGCCCAGGGACTCCAAAAAGTCATTGCCAGCTTGGAGGTTCCTCACTCCTGCTTTTAGGGATTTAAGAACATCAGGAGTGATAGGTGTCACTGAGGACCTTGTCTGCATTGGTAAAATACTTAACTCTAGGCCAATTTGCTGCTTTCTTGTCGGCTGCATCTGTGCTAGCATTTCCTTTTGGCTCCATCCGTGTCAACTCAAGTGTGAGGTTTTTTTATGTTCCTTCTGCCAGGCTTACTTGATAACAGGACAGCCTCCATCCAGGCTCGTACGCACTCTGCAGTCTTTATAGGTTTCTCATGTGACATGAGGAAAGCTCTGCCATCTATATACACATTTATCCATCTTTGCCGCTCTACACGCTACAGTGATTGAGTATTTCTATATCTGCCTCCTATACTAATAGGAGAGTAGGGAGTGGTTCGACTTATTACCTCATGTAATGTGACGTCAGCATATCGGGTGTAGAATCTACCAGCATCTTGGTTTCTGGGTCCATCTACAAAAAAAACCCTTTAGAATCTGCATTAGCAATGGGCTTGTCTGAGACATGCTGAAATGTAATCATGAGATGTATATATGTCTGACGTGCCCTCTGTTAGAGAAGAAAAGAAAAATAAAGAGAACTTAAAATAGGTCACTATCCACATATTTCCACCCTTTTTGAATCCAGTATCCAAAGCATAGCTGGATTCAAAGCTGTGCACTACTTGAGTTCTAAATTTGGGGCATAAGATAGTCACATTGTGTCTAGATTATAATTAACATGATATTTATGGTGGTCTCAGTTAACTGTAACTATGTAATGGAGAACCATTTCTGTGGCCTTTTCAACGATTGCTTGAACCACCGAAATGGCTCTGACACAAGAAATGCACACAGCACGGTGGCTCAGTGGTTAGCACTGCAGTCTTGCAGCACTGGGGTCCTGGGTTCAAATTCTGCTAAGGACAACATCTGCAAGGAGTTTGAATGTTCTCCCCGTGTTTGCGTGGGTTTCTTCCCACACTTCAAAAATATACTGATAGGGAATTTAGATTGTGAGCCCCAATGGAGACAGTATTGCTGATGTGTGTAAAGCGTTGTGGAATTAATATCGCTATATAAATGAATAAATATTATCTGATGACAGGTCCAGAGTACCTGTATAATATACTACAGGTCTGTGCTGTAAATCTTGTTTTTGTGCCAATTTACGCTTCTGTATTGTAATTTTTCTTTCCTGTGTGAGACTACCCTATCCTGACAGAAATATAGTTTCTCTGCTGAGAAATACAAAAGGAAAATAAATGACTACTGACATAAGATGTGATCAAGACAAAAATCCATAAATTAACAACCTCCGATATGTTGGAGTTAGAGCTGATCGAACGGCCAAAAATCCGGTACCGGCGGATCACTGCCAGATTTTAAAAAGAGACTGATCCGCTCCGGAATCCGGTGACCTTATAAGTCAATGGGGACCGGAATCCAGAGGTTAAAAATGTTTGTGGAGGGGATAGGGGGTAGGAGCGAGCGCGGCTTACTCACCGAGGCTCTGTCATGGCGGCACACTCATTCCGGATCACGCTATTGCCTTCCGGAGCCGACAGTACAATATTCATTGTTTTCCCCGCCCACCGGTGCGTGTAATTGGTTGCAGCTAGACGCGCCCCCACAATCGGCAGCACAGATATAGCTCGCGGCTGCAGCCCCAGCTGCTGTCTGGCTGTATCTGTGCTGCGTATCCAGTTACTCATGCGAGGCTTTGCCATTTGATGCCATGGCAGACTCACGCGAGTCCCTCGCATGTGATTCTGGTGAAATCGCATGCATCTTTTTTTTTTTTTATTTAAATAAATAATTTAAAAAAAAAATAACGTGCGGTTCCCCCTTATTTTCTTCCCCAGCCAAGACAACGCCGGCTGGGAGCTGGTATTCCAGCCCGCAGCCACCCAGTATTGCCGTATCTATTAGATGTGACAATCCCGGTGCGATACCGGCTCTTCCCGGTGGCGTGATGCGGTGCCAATCGGGGTAATGACAGGTTAATAGCAGCGCACATCTGCTACCAAACCCTAGGTTGTGATGGCACAGGCGTCTATCAGATACCTGCATCATACAAACATGTAAGTGAATATAAATAAACAAGACACAGAGAAAAAAAAATTATTTGAAATAAAATACAAACACCCCCTCCTTCACCACTTTATTAACCCCCAACACCCTGCAGCTCCAACGTAATCCACAAGAGGTCCCACACCGCTTCAGCTCTGTTACATCTAAATATCAGAGAGAGGCACGACCGACCGCTCTCTGTGAGCTCCAGAGAATGAATGAGCTGCACATTGAGCGGTGACGTCACTCAGGTCATTTGCGGTCACAGCTGGAGGTTCCCACGGTACTTCATCTGTGATCGCAGGTAACTTGACCTTAGGTGGAGGTCACTGAGTTCACAGACCTGCATCTCCTAGCAGAAAAAAAGCAGTTTTTTTTGGCCAAGAGATGCAGATTTTGTGCTGAAATTTTTACACCATATTCCTGCATCCAAACTACACCTCCTGGCAAAAAAACACGGTGTTTTGACGCTTTTTTTCTTGGCACGATTTTTGTCGCGGTTATTTTGACGCGATTGTTTGCTAGGAGGTGCACATGTGGTGCTGAAATCGTCTGCACCAGATATCCGCACCAAATTTCCACCTGCTGGCAGGATTTTTTTTTTCTTTTTACAGCCTACCGTTCTCTGAAAAAGAGCATGCATGTACCTAGAAACACATGCACGCTCCTGTCAGAAGTGTGTGGCTGTGCTGCGATGTCAGACTCGCGGGAGTCCCTCGTATGCGGCTTTTTTTATATTAAATAAAAAATTTAAAAAAAAAGAAAAGACGTGCGGTCCCCCCAGTTTTCATCCCCAGCCATGATAATGCCGGCTGGGGGCTGGTATATTCTCAGCCCGCAGCCGCCCGGTATTGCCGCATCTATTAGATGTGACAATTTGGTGCATTACCAGCTCTTCTCGATTGCCCTGGTGCGGTGGCCATCGGGGTAATAGCAGGGGTTAATAACACAGCTGCTACTAAACCCTAGGTTTGTGATGGCACAGGCATCTATCAGATACCTGCATCACACAAACCTGTAAAAGTATTGAATGTTCTCAGTGAGAGGAACAAAATTATAATCTTGTGATACCTTTTAATGGCTAACTAAAATAAAATAAAGTGATGTTACAAAGCAAGCTTTCGAGACATCTCAGGTCCCTTCATCAGGCATGATATGACAAAATATCTGAAGAAGCACAAATATATGCACAAACAGAGCAGAGGGATGGCATAATAAAAGACATTTAAATAAACAAACACTGAGCTTAGAAAGTGAATCCTTAATTAGCTTTGATTGTGGTGTGAGAGTTTTATTGTCCCAATATCCATGTAGGATCAGAGGTCTGGTCAGTCTCTGGAATGACTCCTCAGATTTTGTAATGGGCCATGAATCCTCCTGACAGATTGAGTCCTGTGTCCACAGAGTTAAACATTGTGATGAATTTGTATTCCCAGACCCTGCGATGGCTCTGTGATTTGAAGTTGCCTTTTAATATGACAACTTTCATATGGTTTATGTTGTGTCCTGAAGCGCAGAAATGTTTGGCCACAGGTAAATGGATTTTTTTTGTCTGTAATTGTGTGGCGGTGAGATCTCATCCTTGCTCTCAGTCTCTGTCCTGTTTCTCCAACATAGAGGCCCCCAATAGGACATATAGTGCACAGGATTAAGTACACCACGTTGGAAGAGGAACATGTGAATGTCCTAAGAATTTTATAGTCCTTCTGTGTGTTAGGGATCTGTATCCGGTCTTTGGTCTCTACAGGAGTGCAGGTTTTTCAGCTCTTTACATTGCAAGCATAAGTTCCTCTTGGTGTGTATGAGAGCATAGAACTTCAGATCATGATTAGAGTTGAGCGATGTTCGAGATTCGCCAATTTCATGTTCGAGTGATTTTGGGGGTGCTCGAGATCGAACTCGAGCTTTTTGCTAAAAGCTCGACAGTTCGAGTTAGGTTCGATAACTGTTCTATTACCAAAAACGTGGCTTTTCACAGTAAGGCTATGTGCACACGTTGCTATCTGCATGTGTCCTGCGTCCCCAGCAAAATCCCTCTCCCTTTCCTACTCACCGATCACGGGCGTCTCGCTGCACAGCTGTCACAAATCTGCGGCGTCTTTTCCTCTTTAGAAAATGGCTGCCGCTTCATTAGTCAATTAGTTATTCTGTGCTTTCCCCGCCCACCGGCGCCTATGATTGGTGGCAGTCAGACACGTCCCCAAGCTGAGTGGCAGTTGTCTCACTGCAACCAATGACAGCCGCCAGCGGGCGGGTCTATATCGTGCAGTAAAATAAAAAAAAAAAATGCGGTTCCCCCATATTTAATACCAGCCTGGATAAAGCCACACGGCTGGAGGCTGGTATTGTCAGAATGGAGAGATCCACGTTATCGGGAGCCCACTACCCTAACAAAATCACCCAGCAGCCGCCCAGAATTGCCGCATCCATTAGTTGCGACTGTCCTGCGGGACTCTACCCAGCTCATCCCGAATTGCCCTGGTGCTGTGGCAATTGGGGTAATAATGAGTTTAATCATGCCAGGCGTCTCCCCGAGTCACCTTTCATGATTAAACTGAAAGTTAAAGTAAAGAAACACACACCGCGAAAAATCCTGTATTTGGAACAAAAGACATAAAACAACCCTGGTTCACCCCTTTATTAATCACAAAAATACCCCTCCAGGTCCGACGTAATCCACACGACATTGTCATCTCTGCTCCCTCAAGATGTAGTGGCAGCGTAGCAATGAAATGACTCGTGGTTAGCAGAGACTTCAGTCAGCAATCCAGACTAGAAAATCTGCCTATGTATTTTGTTAGTGGCTATAGACTAGTGGATAAAGCGCCCACCTAAGAAGCATAAGGTCGGGAGTTCTGGTCCTGGTAAAGAATTTAATTTTTTTATTTATTTATAATTTTAAATTATAATTATCTATTTATAAAGTGAAAGTAAATAAACACACCGTGAAAAATCCTTTATTTGGAATAAAAGACAAAAAAACAGTTTCACCATTTTATTAAAATCCTCCAATACCCCTCCAGGTCCGACGTAATCCACACGACACTGTCATCTCTGCTCCCTCAAGATGTAGCAGCACCGTAGAACACCGTCGCGCTGTATCAGGTCCACGTGACATAGCAATGGTGTCAGCAGAGACTTCAGTCTGCCGATGTTTTTCAATACAGGCAATAGCCTAGTGGATAGCGAGATCGCCTATGAAGAATAGGGTCGTGAGTTCTAATCCCGGTGAAGGTTGTTTTTGTTTTGTTTTTTTTTTTTTTTTTTATTTTAAATTAATTAATGATTATTCTGTATAATTAATTATGCAATATTAATATTTTAATTATGCACAGAGGGGAGTAGCCGGAAATCATCTATCAAGGTCTGTGTCTTTCCCCATCTATGTTTGTCTGTCTCTCTGGTTGTCTTTTCTTTCTTTCTTTCTTTCTTTCTTTCTTTCTTTCTTTCTCTCTCTCCCTCTTTTCTCTCTCCCTCTTTTCTCTCTCCCTCTTTTCGCTCTCCCTCTTTTCTCTCTCCCTCTTTTCTCTCTCCCTCTTTTCTCTCTCCCTCTTTTCTCTCTCCCTCTTTTCTCTCTCCCTCTTTTCGCTCTCCCTCTTTTCGCTCTCCCTCTTTTCGCTCTCCCTCTTTTCGCTCTCCCTCTTTTCGCTCTCCCTCTTTTCGCTCTCCCTCTTTTCGCTCTCCCTCTTTTCGCTCTCCCTCTTTTCGCTCTCCCTCTTTTCTCTCTCCCTCTTTTCTCTCTCCCTCTTTTCTCTCTCCCTCTTTTCTCTCTCCCTCTTTTCTCTCTCCCTCTTTTCTCTCTCCCTCTTTTCTCTCTCCCTCTTTTCTCTCTCCCTCTTTTCTCTCTCCCTCTTTTCTCTCTCCCTCTTTTCTCTCTCCCTCTTTTCTCTCTCCCTCTTTTCTCTCTCCCTCTTTTCTCTCTCCCTCTTTTCTCTCTCCCTCTTTTCTCTCTCCCTCTTTTCTCTCTCCCTCTTTTCTCTCTCCCTTTCTCTCCCTTTCTCTCCCTTTCTCTCCCTTAGAGAGAGAGAGAGAGAGAGAGATAGATAGTGCCAACACTGTGACCTGGAGGCCCTGGAGGATCAAACCCACTTCCTGCTACACTGCAGCAAGTACTCAGCAGTGAGGGACACTCACTTCAGGGGAGACTCCCATCTCTTCCCGGATTTCGGCTCCATGAAGGAGGAAGAGAAAATATATATCCTGCTGGGGGAAGAAGAGAGCGCAGTGGAGATAGCAGCGCGGTATGTGAGCGAATGTCATAGACTTCGAGAAAGAGAACTATGATAAGTCATGGACTTCCATAGCCCCCCATCCCAGATGTGGCCCCCCAGTCCCCACCCTGGATATGCCCCATCCACCGTTACCACAGTCCCCACCGTGGATATGCCCCATCATAAGCCACAGACTTCCATAGCCCCCATCCTAGAAGTGCCCCCCACAGTCCCCACCCTGGATGTGCCCCATCCATCCTTCCTACAGTCCCCACCCACCATCCCCACAGCCCCAGTCCCTAATGTACACTTGGTTTGGCAAAACTAATTTGTATTTGGTCCTGACAAAAAAGCTTATTTGATTTGATAGAGAGAGAGAGATAGAGATAGATACAGAGAGAGAGATAGAGATAGATACAGAGAGAGATAGATACAGAGAGATACAGAGAGAGAGGGAGAGATGGAGAGAGAGAGGGAGAGATGGGGAGAGAGAGAGAGAGATGGAGAGAGAGATGGATAGAGAGAGAGAGATGGATAGAGAGAGAGAGAGAGAGATGGATAGAGAGAGATGGATAGAGATGGATAGATAGAGTACACTTGCTTTGGCAAAACTAGTTTGTACTTGGTCCTGCCAATAAAGCTTATTTGATTTGATAGAGATTATATATATATATATATATGTATATATATATATATAATAATATAGAGAGAGAGAGAGAATCAGAGAGAGAGAGATAGGTAGAGAGATATATAATTATATTATATCAGTAAATACACACCAGGATGGGGACATATATACCAGAATGTGCCCAGGAGGGGAGTATGTTGGTAATAAAAGGAGGACCCCAGGGTGGGGACGTATATACCAGGAGTGGCCCAGGAAGGGGGCAGAAACCAGAAAGAGGACATGCAGGGGTTGGACAAAATGGAAACACCTGGAAACATCAAAAAAAGTTAGTATACTATGGTGTAGGTCCACCTTTTGCGGCGATTACAGCCTCAATTCTCCGAGATATGGATTCATAAAAGGTGTGAATTGTTTCCAAAGGAATTTTAGCCCATTCTGTAGTTAAAAGACCCTCCAGTTCTTTGATCGATGATGGTGGCAGAAATCTATGTCTAACTTGAATCTCTAAAATCAACCCTAAATGCTCAATAATGTTGAGGTCTGGTGATTGTGGGGGCCAGAACCAGAACCATTATCACAGAACCTCCGCCATGTTTTACGGTTGGGAGAAGGCAGTCTGGATGGAATGCTTCTTTTGGCTGTCTCCAAACGTACACTCGGCTGGAGGTTGGAAATAGGGTAAACGATGATTCGTCTGAAAATATCACGTTTTCACTGCTCGAGGGACCAATTCTGGAGGTTTCTACAGCACTCTAAAAGCTTGGACACATTTGTCATTGAGAGCATTGGTTTTCTAAGTGCAGCTCTTCCGTGGAATCCAGATTTCTGCAGCTCCCGACGAACAGTTTTCGTGGATCTATGTTCTGTAGGTGTTCATTGAGCTTAGCAGTGATTTTCGGAGCCGTGGTCTTGCGATGCTCTCACAATTCGCTTTAGAATCCGACTGTCTCTCTCAGTCAACTTAGACTTTCGGCCGGACCTGTGCTTTGCTGCGGACGTTTTTCCTTCTCTTTCAAATGCAGTCATTACTTTTTAGACAGTACCTTTTGAGACGCCAAGCATTCGGGCACTTTCTGTTACACTGGCGCCTGCCATACGAGCACCAACAATTTGGCCTCTTTGAAAATCCGAAAGGTCTGCCATTAGTATCAGGTTCTCATCAATGTTCTTACAATTCTGCAAAACAAACAGTTAATTTACATACACATATCACATAACACAAATAATCAACTATAAAACATTAGCATATGTCACGGTTTGCATGTTTATAACATGTTCGAAGATTATGATGCCAAAACGTTAGGTGTTTCCATTATTTTGTCCAACCCCTGTATATAGCAGGAAAAGGACAAATAAACAAGGAAGGGGACATATTTACCACGAAGGGGGACCTATACACCAGGAAAGGGACAAAAAACAGGATGGGGACATATATACCAGAATGTGCTTAGGAATTGGATATATTTACTGAGGGGGTCCCAGGATGGGACATATATACGAGGATGGGGGCAAATATACCAGGAGGAGGACATATATACCAGGAAAGGGACAAATAAACAAGGATGGGGACATATATAGTGACGTCTATACCAGTAGGGGTACATATATACCAGGATGGGGATATATATACAAGGAAGGGGACATACATACCAGGAGGAGAACACATATACCAGGAGTCGTCCAGGATGGGGCTTATACCAGGAGGTTGAAAACCTACCCTCTCGACTCTTAATGCCACATTACCTTTGCAGTGAGGCTCTACAGTCAGGTATTGTGTTTTGAAATTATAATATTTTTCATCGGACACTGCCTTGTTTATATACTTATTGTACATTATAATATCAGTACCCTGATACTTCATTGGGGAGTAGCACAGAATTCTTTTTCTCTTTTGTCAATCATGTTTTTAACTTATGTTTTTGTCAGCCTTACAGTGTGTGTACGACAGGATATTAGACACCAGAAAGCAACATTTTTCTGTTGGCTAAGGCCCCGCCCCCTATATTCACATGGGTATGACCTCAGCACAGCTCCTTCTAGTCAAAAAGTAAATCTATTCTATAATAGAATTAGCATAAATAACGGGGGGAAGGAATAACTATGAAACCCCACCCCATCTATTATCTGATCCAAAAAGCTGCTGTTACTCAACAAGCTTTTAATTTGACAAAGTTTACTTTCTTGGATTGTAAAACCTATATATCCGAGCTGACAACTAAAGGTATGTATAGAATCAGGCTGGCACTGGCTTTAGGTTATATAGTAAAATCCTGCTGATTGGTGCATTTTAACCATTACAATTGCTATATTGTTAAGTTATAGTAAACCAGCGCAAAATATTCAAAAAGTGATCCAAGGGCGTGTAGAAAAAAAAATGGTACCACTAAAAATGTCACTTGGTCATGCAAAGAATGCGGCCCCCCAAATAATTTTTTTTTTTGTATGTGCGGCCCATATACCTATGCCAGTTTGAGATCCCTGATCTACAGTGCCTACAAGTAGTATTCAACCCCCTGCAGATTTAGCAGGTTTGATAAGATGCAAATAAGTTAGAGCCTGCAAACTTCAAACAAGAGCAGGATTTATAAACAGAAGCATAAATCTTACAAACCAACAAGTTATGTTGCTCAGTTAAATTTTAATAAATTTTCAACATAAAAGTGTGGGTCAATTATTATTCAACCCCTAGGTTTAATATTCTGTGGAATAACCCTTGTTTGCAATTACAGCTAATAATCGTCTTTTATAAGACCTGATCAGGCCGGCACAGGTCTCTGGAGTTATCTTGGCCCACTCCTCCATGCAGATCTTCTCCAAGTTATCTATGTTTTTTGGGTGTCTCATGTGGACTTTAATCTTGAGCTCCTTCCACAAGTTTTCAATTGGGTTAAGGTCAGGAGACTGACTAGGCCACTGCAACACCTTGATTTTTTCCCTCTTGAACCAGGCCTTGGTTTTCTTGGCTGTGTTCTTTGGATCGTTGTCTTGTTGGAAGATGAAATGACGACCCATCTTAAGATCCTTGATGGAGGAGCGGAGGTTCTTGGCCAAAATCTCCAGGTAGGCCGTGCTATCCATCTTCCCATGGATGCGGACCAGATGGCCAGGCCCCTTAGCTGAGAAACAGCCCCACAGCATGATGCTGCCACCACCATGCTTGACTGTAGGGATGGTATTCTTGGGGTCTTATGCAGTGCCATCCAGTCTCCAAACGTCACGTGTGTGGTTGGCACCAAAGATCTCGATCTTGGTCTCATCAGACCAGAGAACCTTGAACCAGTCTGTCTCAGAGTCCTCCAAGTGATCATGAGCAAACTGTAGACGAGCCTTGACATGACTCTTTGAAAGTAAAGGTACCTTACGGGCTCGTCTGGAACGGAGACCATTGCGGTGGAGTACGTTACTTATGGTATTGACTGAAACCAATGTCCCCACTGCCATGAGATCTTCCCGGAGCCCCTTCCTTGTTGTCCTTGGGTTAGCCTTGACTCTTCGGACAAGCCTGGCCTCGGCAAGGGTGGAAACTTTCAAAGGCTGTCCAGGCCGTGGAAGGCTAACAGTAGTTCCATAAGCCTTCCACTTCCGGATGATGCTCCCAACAGTGGAGACAGGTAGGCCCAACTCTTTGGAAAGGGTTTTGTACCCCTTGCCAGCCTTGTGACCCTCCACGATCTTGTCTCTGATGGCCTTGGAATGCTCCTTTGTCTTTCCCATGTTGACCAAGTATGAGTGCTGTTCACAAGTTTGGGGAGGGTCTTAATTAGTCAGAAAAGGCTGGAAAAAGAGATAATTAATCCAAACATGTGAACCTCATTGTTCTTTGTGCCTGAAATACTTCTTAATACTTTAGGGGAACCCAACAGAATTCTGGTGGATTGAGGGGTTGAATAATAAATGACACTCTAAATAAACTTTTCACAATTTAAAAAAAAAGAAATAACATTCTTTTTTGCTGCAGTACATTTCACACTTCCAGGCTGATCTACAGTCCAAATGTTACAATGCCAAGTTAATTCCGAATGTGTAAACCTGCTAAATCTGCAGGGGGTTGAATACTACTTGTAGGCACTGTACTACATATGGTGAAACACACAGGAGATGAGAAAGGAGGGAGTGAGCCAAAATACAATTTGCATACAATCAAAAGCTAGATAGATGAATGGATAGATACAGAAATAGAAAACGTGCATATATAATGTCCCACCCCCCCTGCATATTGTAAACTTACACCTTTTAGTACCTTTCATGTGGCACTAAAGGGTGTTTAGACTTTTTTTTTTTAACCCCAAATTCATTATTTTACAAAAAAAAAAAACACAACGTAGGGTCCCCCTTATATTTGTTACCCTTATATTTGTTAGCCAGCTAAGGTGAAGCAGACAACTGCAGACTGCAGCTGGCAGCTTTACCTTGGCTGGTGATCCAAAATAGAGGGCACCCCTTGCTGTTATTTTAAACTATTTAAAATTAAATAATTTAAATAAAAAACGTGGGGTCCCCCCAAATTGCATCACCAGCCAAGGTAAAGGGGACAGCTGTGGTCTGGTATTCTCAGTCTTGGGAGGCCCATGAATATGGGACCCTCCCCATCCTAAAAATAGAAGCCTGCAGTTGCCCCAAAAGTGTCACATCCATTAGATGTGGAAATCTTGGTGCTTAGACTCTGCTCTTCCCGTTGCTCTGGTGTGGTGACAAACTGGGTAATAAGGTTGATGTCAGCTGACATCAAGCCTTGGTATTATAATGGGTGGAAGTCTATCAGATACCATTATTAATTCAGTAGTTGAACAAAGAAAAATAAGTTTTATTTGGACAAACACCCCCCTGACTACATCCCTGACTACATTGATCTTTGATTTATGCCTTGTTGAATGATCCGTGGATCAGTCAGTTCATTGGTGAACATGAATGGAAAATGCCTGTTTAATATCTCAAACTCTCTCAATGTCCTCTATGATAATCTTATCTATGAAGGTGCTGATATAATCGTTTTTTGTTTTTGTTTTTTTTTTTTTTTTTTTATGCCCTTTGTAAACTTTTATATTGTCTTATTTATCCATAGTGGTGTCTTTTTATTTCTGGACATTTAATTACCAGAAGGTATAAGATTTCTACAGGATTCCAGTAATATATTTTTATACCTGTCCCATTTATGTTTGGTATCCACATGTATCGTGACATTATCACAGTCTACACAATTTTTTTTCTTCCTTTAATGTGTTGAAATCCGCTTTCCTAAAATTCCAGGAATTTGCATTTAATCTTTGAAATGTTTTATTCAATATTATATTGAAACTTTCCATATTATGGTTGCTGCATCCCAAATTCTCCCAGACCTGTAAACCTGAAATTGCATTAGGTCTAGTTGACAGGACCAAATCCAGCAAATTAACTGTCCTGGATCGTTCGTGAGTTAATTGTTTTAAACTGTGGATAACACTTGCAGCTTTTAGCACAACCAGAATATTCTGTGTCCCATTCAAGGCCTGCACAGTTGAAATCCACTATAAGGACCTTAATTATGATTTGTTGCAGCATTTCATCCTCTACCTGTTCATTAATATAAGGAAGCTTATAGCAAAATGTGATTACCAGCTTTCCATTATTGTGCTTCCCATGTATATTTACCCATACCTACCCATACTGATTTGTTCGGGTCCTTGAGGACTGGAGTTTAGGAAACAGTAGTGTAAAGTATTGAATTACAGTGCATACTAGCCATTGAGTTAACACCCCCTCAATATTTCTTGCAGAGCGGTAAATATCAGTATAGTGGTGTGTTTCCGGCTCTGGGGAACATATACAGAACTGAGGGTGTTCGTGGTCTTTTCAGCGGACTGTCTGCAACCATGCTACGAGATGCTCCTTTTTCAGGCATATACCTGATGTTTTATACACAAGCCAAGAGGTTCACCCAGCCTTGTAAGTAGACTTTTTTTTATTTCTTCAGGTCAAACTAAGAATAGTATACTTTACAAAAATATCTGGACTATGGTACTTAGAAGACAAATCAAATGAAGCTTTCCAAAACTATTTACTTAAAGGGAATCTTGTCACCCCTTTGACCTTTTTAAACTGTTTCTATGGGCATACAGTTCAGTATATAAAAAAACCACGGTATCGGCCGCGCTGCCCAGACTGGAGATGGATGTTGGTGATATAAAGTTCTTTTATTAATATTATAAAGCCACAACGCGTTTCGGGGGCACGTCCTCCCCCCTTCCTCAGGTAGCAGAGAATCAACATACTATTAGATCTATATAAGCGGAGGCATTTACAATAATTGGATTAAAAAACAGTCTATAAATCTGCGATAAAAAAACATATGTTCAACGGCTAGAGAGGACTCAAAATGCCCCATAATATTAATAAAAGAACTTTATATCACCAACATCCATCTCCAGTCTGGGCAGCGCGGCCAATACCGTGGTTTTTTTATATACTGAGCTGAAGTTTACCTCTCCCGTTGGGAGCTCACGGGGCTGCTGCAGCCAGATCAGGAGGTTGCTATCACCACGGACGCTGTAATACGGGGCTGGTTCTACACAGTCACCGGGATCACGGGACCATCCGGTTTGGAGGAGGAGTCGCTGTCCGCAGCTGGTCCAACGGCTTTGCTCTGCACGTGTCCCTGGACCGTACTAGCGGCTACACAGGCGAGGACTCCTGCGGGACTGACAGGACAGGATCCCGGCGGCAAGGAACGGTGAGCATCGAAACACCCGTCAGCATCTTTAACAGTGTTGTACCTGCTGTACAACACTATCAGGTGAGTGTACAAAAAGACACTTTCATCATTTGTTTTTACGGTTCCACACAGGAGCGCCCGCTCTCCCCTTTTATCTATGGGCATACAGATAATAGGATGCTGAAAATAGTCTTACCTGTATGCCTCATAGCAGATGCTTTCTTGTTGCAAAATCATCTTTTATCACTTTGTTAATGAGGTCTTCCAAACCACTTGGCGTTTACTGCCCACAAGCCAGCCCTGCCTCTTCGATTCATTATTGATATCTCCTCTTAGCAGCGTCTCAGTATCCCTGTAACGTTTGTTTCCCGATATGAAATCCTGGGCCTGCACGGTAAATGCTCTTTCCTCATTCTATTGTCTTCCACCCTCCGAAGGTGATTGGCTTCATTAATTGTTCTGCGCAGGTGCTGGGGAGTCACTGCTACTTACTATCTAGTGATTCCCTGTAAGGTTATGTTAACAGAACGTTTTCTCGTCTGGTATTTTCCTGCAGCAAAGCCTCATCTTTTGCCAGGTAATATCCTGCAGTTTTTGCTACATTTTTTTATGCCGAGGTTTTGCAAAGAATTCACATGCTCATACTTTCAAAAACAGAGCAAAAACCGAGGTGGTTGGCAAACGGAAAAAATGCAGGTGTTTTGTGTATTTGTGTATGTGCGAGCATGCATGTGATTTCTGGAATCACAGGCTGTGCTGAGACTGTGAAGGTAGATTTATTTTTATTTTTATTAGCATGGAGCTATAGATATAGATAGTAACTGTCTCTCTCCTACATATTATAGATCTATCTCGGGCAACATTGGGTACCACAGCTATATAATATATATGTATGTATATGTGTGTATATAGATAGAGATATATATATATATATATATATATATATATATATATATATAATGTATATATATATATATATAATGTATATATTTTATGTATATGTATGTCGATGTGGTTACTTGCTAATCCCAACCCCTCTGTGCCATTACAACGTGCGGCTCCACCCCCTTCCCATTATCACATGTAGCTCTGCCCCCCTGCCCATAATCACACGTGGCTCCGCCCCCCCCGCTCATTACCACGTGGCTCCACCCCCCCGCTCATTAAATGCGGCTCCGCCCCCCGTATATTACACACACACACACACACACACACACACACACACACACACACACACAGCTGTTACATCCACACTCTAAATCCCTACTGACCCCACTCATAATCTTCAGTTCATCCAACACCATGACAACCAACACAGCAGAGTCCTGCATACACTGAGAAACTGATCATGTGACTCCTCCCCTCCATGTGACATCATCACAGGTTCTGTAAGCACAGAGACAAATCCTGTTGCATACATTACACACTCACACTTCTCAACAGGAGCTGATTCAATGAGAAAGGGCGCGTACTGCAAAATTGAAACTCCCAGTATTTTTCACGTCACGTTTTCTTTCCACTGTCACTATTACAACGTCTTGCTTTCCGTGTATCATTGGGATTCATGTTGCCAGTTGACAATTATCAACTTCCATTCCACGTAATTCAACCACTTCAACTAAGGTAAACGTACATTTAATTGCGAATGAATTCTCCCAAATAACCCTTACACCCCAAATCCGCCAATATTCAACTCTGCAGTGTAGTGCCACGGTGATTAACCCTTACACCCCCAGCTGTATACAGCTAGCCGTATACAGATCTGGGCGCTGTATATGGCCCCCCTAAGGCTTCAGTCACCACAGGCTACTGCACCTCATTTAAGGTGCAGTATTCATCTCGGGTAAGGAGGGGGTTATTCACCGGCGTTTCCACATTCCACCTTGCATACAGCTTATTAGCATGGAGATATAGATATAGATAGTAACTGTCTCTCTCCTACATATTATAGATCTATCTCGGGCAACATTGGGCACTACAGCTATATAATATATATGTATGTATGTATATGTTTATATATATGTGTGTATATATATATATATATATATATATATATATATAATATTTTATGTATATGTATGTCGATGTGATTACTTGCTAATCCCACCCCCCTGTACCATTACCACGTGCAGCTCCACCCCCTTCCCATTATCACATGTGGCTCTGCCCCCCTGCCCATAATCACACACGGCTCCGCCCCCCCGCTCATTACCACGTGGCTCCACGCCCCCGCTCATTAAACACGCGGCCGTCTCACTGGGGAGCTGGACTAGGGTAGGCTGGGGGATGGCCATCACGAGGCATGGGACTTTCAAAGTCACTAGGACAACCACCTGGGGAGCGGGCACCACTTGGGGTAGAAGTAGGGGCAACCACACACTCTCGACTGTCAAGTTGGAACTACAGTTCTGGTGACATGACACCACTTTCTTCTTCTCTTCTTTCACGGAAAGCTCAGCCCAGGTTCCTCACTCCTAGAGGGGCATCTCTTGGAAAGGACACTTTCAAATACTGGTGGCTACCTGTAACTTAACCGGGATTGGCTGGAGCCCACCACGGCGGTGACTGGTACTTCCCAGGCAATCTAAAGACAGTGAGTAAAAGACCTGGAACCGCGGCAGCTGACTCAGCCTTTTGATTGCCGTCTCCCCACGCTTCGGCACCAACGGCCAGGACTCCACGACTCTCCTCATCATCCTCCTTGGGGCCCACGCCACCTGTGGGGGGCAGAACTAGCTTTGCTGCTACAACCATCCACCCCGGAGGACAGCGACAGCAGAGGCGGCTAATCCCTGGCCGCGTACAGCAGGTGGCGTCACGAGACAATCATCCTCATCCACTACCACCCCATCATCCTATCTATTCCCCCTTCTATGGACACCTTGGGGTCACAAAAGCAGGCAGGCCACCCGTGACATCCCTTTATTATTCCCCGGCCCGGTGACTAGTATTCCCCCAGGGCCCGTTGGGTGCTCCATATACCCTTGGTGGAAGCTGTATACCCTTTGGGGGAGAGCAGCTGTATTTCATTGGGGGAGGGCAGCTGAATACCCTTGTGGGGGAGGGCAGCTGCATACCCTTGGGGGGAGAGGGCAGCTGCATACCCTTGGGGGGAGAGGGCAGCTGCATACCCTTGGGGGGAGAGGGCAGCTGCATACCCTTGGGGGGTGGAGGGCAGCTGCATACCCTTGGGGGGTGGAGGGCAGCTGCATACCCTTGGGGGGTGGGGGGGGAGGGCAGCTTCATACCCTTGGGGGGGGGGAGGGCAGCTGCATACCCTTGGGGGGGGGCAGCTGCACACCAGGGAGGTGAGCTGTATACCTTTTGGGGGAGAGCTATATACCAGGGAGGTGAGCTGTATACCCTTGGGTGGAGAGTTGTATACCAGAGGAGAGCTGTATACCCTTGGGGGGAAAGCTGTATACCCTTGGGAGGAGGGAAGCTGTATACGCTTGGGGGGAGGATAGTTGTATACCTATGGGGGGAGCTATATACCAGGGAGGTGAGCTGTATACCCTTGAGCCAAGGGTTAGCTGGCTGAGAACAGATAATATATATAGATAGATAGACTAGCTGTAGTACCAGACATTGCCTGGGATAGTAACGCCCTCTCGGTCTGTCTCCCTCTCTGTCTCTCTTTCTCCGTGTCTTTCTGTCTGTGTGTGTCAGTCTGAGTGTGTGTGTCTGTGTGTGTGTCTGTGTGCAGACAGTGAAAAATAAACAAAGAGCGCTCCTGTGTGAAACAGCTACACAACTTGTGGAAAACAATTGAAAGCAGCTCACCTGGGTAGTTGTGCACCCTTGCACAACTCCGTTAAACGTGAAGATGGTAATTACAGGTCAGTCTAGCAGAGGTGATGTCACCGCGGGGAAGTTGTAGTCCAGCATATAAGGGGGTCCAGAAGAATCCTCCTGCAACTCCTGCACCCCGTGGAGAACTGACCCGCCACGGAGCTTAAAGACCAGCCCTAACACGGACAACGGCAATCAGGTACAACCCAGGATTGAAATTGCCGTGCTGGCGTGGGATGTACGATCCAGTGAAAAAGTTGAATTGGAACTGTTGCTGCACTCAAAGCCTCACCTACAGCCGCAGGGGTATAGCGATTCAAATGAACGAAAAAAAGAGAGGCTTGAAGAGAGCGCTACAGACCAAATGAATACAACTTGTTCTAAAAATAAAGCCATAAAACACAACGCTTTTCTAGGACCCTCTGAGTGCAGTAGCAGTTCCAATAGAATTTTTTCACCAGATCTTACATCACACGTCGGCATGGCAGGTTCAGTCCTGGGTTGTACCTGACTGCCATTATCTGTGTTAGTGCTGGTATTTAAGCTCTGTGGCGAGTCCATTCTCCACGGGGTGCAGGAGCTGAAGGAGGTTTCTTCTGGACCCCCTTATATGCTGGATTGCAACTTCCTCGCGGTGACATCACCTCTGCTAGACTGGCCTGTAATTACCATCTACACGTTAACCGGAGTTGTGTGAGGGTGCACAACTACACAGGTGTGCTGCTTTCAATTACCGTATTTTTCGGACCATAAGACGCACTTTTTTCCTCCCAAATGTTGGGGGAAAGTTGGGGGTGCGTCTTATGGTAATCAGGGTAATCTGTGCTGATCAGCTGATCGGCACAGACAGGAAGACATCACGGTGCTGCAGAGGAACGGCTCCACACACACAGGTCAGCGGCGCAGAGAGGAAGATGATCGGTGCTGGAGGGAGTGAGGAAAAGGTGAGTATAAACGTTTATTTTTTTTCATCTGTGCTATAGGATACAGGCCATATACCAGGATGGTATATGAGCACGATGGGAGTATATGAGCAGGATGGGGGTATATGAACAGGATGGGGGTATATGAACAGGATGGGGGTATATGAACAGGATGGGGGAATATGAGCAGGATGCTGGTATATGAGCAGCATGGGGGTATATGAGCAGCATGGGGGTTTATAGCAGGATCATTACCAGGATGGGGTACCTTAGTAGAGAATTTGGGGACTTTACCCCTATAACAGTGTCAGCAGCAGATCCTCGCCCCATAACAGTGTGTCATGACCACATTTTTTTGCTTAAAGTTTTATTTTCCTATTTTCCTCCTCTAAAACCAGGGTGCGTCTTATAGTCCGAAAAATACGGTATTTTCCACAAGTTGTGTAGCCGTTTCACACAGGAGCACTCTTCTTTGAAGACAGTATGAAAAATAAACAATCATTGACGGTTCAGTATATCCAGGTCTGAGGAGAAAATTCCTTGAAGAGCAGCATACTGGAGAACCGCCTTAGGATTTCTGAAAACCATATGGGGCTAGCGACTTGAACTTCAATAATTATTGACTTTTCAATTAATTCATTTTTATTGACTTTTATGATCTGTGGTTTCTCTCCAATTTCTCTTTTTGATTTTTTTAATATCTATCAATCAATAATAAGGACCATTCACTTAAGTGGAATTTTGTTTTTTTTAAGTGTAATAGAGAAATATCCCGAAGTGAGAGATTGAAACTGGCCTTAGGCCCTGTGCGCACGCTGCGTTTTTTCCACGGTTTTGCTGCAGAAAATGTTAATAACTTTTCTGCAGTCCTTCCCCAGCAAAACCTATGGTAAAAAAAAATGCTGTGCGAACACTGCGGTTTTTGTGACCTACAGGTTTTGCTGGATTTTTCTATAGCAAAAAGAATTGCATGTCACTTCTTTTCCGCAGGTACCTGCAGTATTTCACTCCATTGACTGTAATGTAATCATGAAATACTGCACGGAATAACGCAGATAGCAAATTCTGTGTATTTCATTGCGTTTTCCTGCGTTATTCCCGCTGTATTTCGCGTTTTTCAGAACATATTGTTAATCACTGCCCTGCGTTTTGCAGGGAAGTGATGTCATTAGAAGAGGAAGTTGAGCAAAGAGTAAACACACACATCACACTCACACAGAGACACATACAGTGTTTTTCCAAAAATAAGCCCTAGCAGGGATTTTCAGCATTTTCGGAGCAAGGCTTAAATATAAGCCCTCCCCCGAAAATAAGCCCTAGTCGCGGTTCAGTAATGAAGTGTCAGTGCAGCTAAAAAAGATACAGATACTGCAGGACACTTCATTATAGACAGCGGCACCCCGCAAATACTCACCCGATGCTGAGCGGCAGGACCTGCAGTGATCACACCCCCGCTCACATCAAATCTCTCTCACACACGCAATCAGATCTCACACACAAACATCCGATCTCGCACACATAATCAGATCGCACACACAAGCATCGGATCACACACACATCGGATCGCATACACACTCACCTCATCCAGCGACACCGATCTCTTCTTGCCGGCAGAATCCTGAGAGGCAGTGCGGTGGAGCGCAACGACCTGCAGAACAGGACCTGCAGCCGGACACGTGACTTGCTCTCATCATTCCCTGCGGCCGGAAGCGCTGGATGTGATGTGTGAGTGTGTGTGCGATTGGCTGTGTGTGTCTGCGATCTTCTGTATGTGTGTCTGTGATCTTCTGTATGTGTGTCTGTGATCGGCTGTATGTGTGTCTGCGATCGGCTGTATGGGTGTCTGCGATCGGCTGTATGGGTGTCTGCGATCGGCTGTATGGGTGTCTGCGATCGGCTGTATGGGTGTCTGCGATCGGCTGTATGGGTGTCTGCGATCGGCTGTATGGGTGTCTGCGATCGGCTGTATGGGTGTCTGCGATCGGCTGTATGGGTGTCTGGGATCGGCTGTATGGGTGTCTGGGATCGGCTGTATGGGTGTCTGCGATCGGCTGTATGGGTGTCTGCGATCGGCTGTATGGGTGTCTGCGATCGGCTGTATGGGTGTCTGCGATCGGCTGTATGGGTGTCTGCGATCGGCTGTATGGGTGTCTGCGATCGGCTGTATGGGTGTCTGCGATCGGCTGTATGGGTGTCTGCGATCGGCTGTATGGGTGTCTGCGATCGGCTGTATGGGTGTCTGCGATCGGCTGTATGGGTGTCTGCGATCGGCTGTATGGGTGTCTGCGATCGGCTGTATGGGTGTCTGCGATCGGCTGTATGGGTGTCTGCGATCGGCTGTATGGGTGTCTGCGATCGGCTGTATGGGTGTCTGCGATCGGCTGTGCGGGTCTGCGATCGGCTGTGCGGGTCTGCGATTTTCTGTGCGGGTCTGGGATTTTCTGTGCGTGTCTGGGATTTTCTGTGCGTGTCTGGGATTTTCTGTGCGTGTCTGGGAATTTCTGTGCGTGTCTGGGAATTTCTGTGCGTGTCTGGGAATTTCTGTGCGTGTCTGGGAATTTCTGTGCGTGTCTGGGAATTTCTGTGCGTGTCTGGGAATTTCTGTGCGTGTCTGGGAATTTCTGTGCGTGTCTGGGAATTTCTGTGCGTGTCTGGGAATTTCTGTGCGTGTCTGGGAATTTCTGTGCGTGTCTGGGAATTTCTGTGCGTGTCTGGGAATTTCTGTGCGTGTCTGGGAATTTCTGTGCGTGTCTGGGAATTTCTGTGCGTGTCTGGGAATTTCTGTGCGTGTCTGGGAATTTCTGTGCGTGTCTGGGATTTTCTGTGCGTGTCTGGGATTTTCTGTGCGTGTCTGGGATTTTCTGTGCGTGTCTGGGATTTTCTGTGCGTGTCTGGGATTTTCTGTGCGTGTCTGGGATTTTCTGTGCGTGTCTGGGATCTGCTGTGTGTTATTTGCTGTGTGTGTCAGCCAGCAGCAGGGGAGAACGGCGTGCAGCAAACAAAGGGGATCACAGGAGGACCTGGGAACCACGCAGACGTCCGTGTCTGGTGAGTATGAGTCTCCTGGGAAGTGGGGGGTCTGGTTTTTTGGGGGTAAACTTACCCCCCAACCGTGTTTTTCCAAGAATAAGACCTCCTCCAAAAATAAGCACTAGTGCTCTTTTGGGAGGCTAAAAATAATACAAGACAGTGTCTTATTTTTGGAAAAACATACAGTTAGGTCCAGAAATATTTGGACAGTGACACAAGTTTTGTTATTTTAGCTGTTTACAAAAACATGTTCAGAAATACAATTATATATATAATATGGGCTGAAAGTGCACACTCCCAGCTGCAATATGAGAGTTTTCACATCCAAATCGGAGAAAGGGTTTAGGAATCATAGCTCTGTAATGCATAGCCTCCTCTTTTTCAAGGGACCAAAAGTAATTGGACAAGGGACTCTAAGGGCTGCACTTAACTCTGAAGGCGTCTCCCTCGTTAACTTGTAATCAATGAAGTAGTTAAAAGGTCTGGGGTTGATTACATGTGTGTGGTTTTGCATTTGGAAGCTGTTGCTGTGACCAGACAACATGCGGTCTAAGGAACTCTCAATTGAGGTGAAGCAGAACATCCTGAGGCTGAAAAAAAAGAAAAAATCCATCAGAGAGATAGCAGACATGCTTGGAGTAGCAAAATCAACAGTCGGGTACATTCTGAGAAAAAAGGAATTGACTGGTGAGCTTGGGAACTCAAAAAGGCCTGGGCGTCCACGGATGACAACAGTGGTGGATGATCGCCGCATACTTTCTTTGGTGAAGAAGAACCCGTTCACAACATCAACTGAAGTCCAGAACACTGTCAGTGAAGTAGGTGTATCTGTCTCTAAGTCAACAGTAAAGAGAAGACTCCATGAAAGTAAATACAAAGGGTTCACATCTAGATGCAAACCATTCATCAATTCCAAAAATAAACAGGCCAGAGTTAAATTTGCTGAAAAACACCTCATGAAGCCAGCTCAGTTCTGGAAAAGTATTCTATGGACAGATGAGACAAAGATCAGCCTGTACCAGAATGATGGGAAGAAAAAAGTTTGGAGAAGAAAGGGAACGGCACATGATCCAAGGCACACCACATCCTCTGTAAAACATGGTGGAGGCAACGTGATGGCATGGGCATGCATGGCTTTCAACGGCACTGGGTCACTTGTGTTTATTGATGACATAACAGCAGACAAGAGTAGCCGGATGAATTCTGAAGTGTACCAGGATATACTTTCAGCCCAGATTCAGCCAAATGCCGCAAAGTTGATCGGACGGCGCTTCATAGTACAGATGGACAATGACCCCAAGCATACAGCCAAAGCTACCCAGGAGTTCATGAGTGCAAAAAAGTGGAACATTCTGCAATGGCCAAGTCAATCACCAGATCTTAACCCAATTGAGCATGCATTTCACTTGCTCAAATCCAGACTTAAGACGGAAAGACCCACAAACAAGCAAGACCTGAAGGCTGCGGCTGTAAAGGCCTGGCAAAGCATTAAGAAGGAGGAAACCCAGCGTTTGGTGATGTCCATGGGTTCTAGACTTAAGGCAGTGATTGCCTCCAAAGGATTCGCAACAAAATATTGAAAATAAAAATATTTTGTTTGGGTTTGGTTTATTTGTCCAATTACTTTTGACCTCCTAAAATGTGGAGTGTTTGTAAAGAAATGTGTACAATTCCTACAATTTCTATCAGATATTTTTGTTCAAACCTTCAAATTAAACGTTACAATCTGCACTTGAATTCTGTTGTAGAGGTTTCATTTCAAATCCAATGTGGTGGCATGCAGAGCCCAACTCGCGAAAATTGTGTCACTGTCCAAATATTTCTGGACCTAACTGTACATATAGAATGCACATAGAATTGAAACATACATATTAAAAGTTTTTTGGAGAGTAACTGTCAAGCGCGGGTTACATTTTCCTGTCAAAACATAGTCTACGACGTTCTCTGGGTCACATGTGGTGTCTGTACAAAATTTTGTGATTGTAAATGCGACGGTGCGGATACACTTTTCTTTCACTTTTTCCCCATTATGTAGATAGGAGCAAAATTGATTGGTAAATTGGAACGCGCGGGGTTAAAATTTCGCCTCACAACATAGCCTATGACGCTCTCTGGGTCCAGAAGTGTGAGTGTGCAAAATTGTGTGGCTGTAGCTGCGACGGTGCAGATGCCAATCCCGGACACACACACACACACACACACATTCAGCTTTCTATATTAGATACAGTGGAACCCTGCTTAACGAGAACAATCCGTTCTGGGAGTGTGCTTGTTAACCAAGTTACTCGTTCAGCAAAGCAAGATTTCCCATAGGAAATTATTGCAATACAGACGATTCGTTCCACAACTTGTTAAATGTCCCATCCTGGTCCCCTATTCTGTCATTCCACACATGCACAAACTCACACAAGCACACGCACATATTATATGCTCACCTTACCTTCCGTTCCATTGCCGGTCTCCTGGGACTTGCTGTTCTCCGGTACGGGCTGTTTATCGGGTTACCATAACGACGAGGGAGGAACTTCCGCTCCCAGCGCGCTGACGTCCAAGGCAGAGCCGCTTGCCTCTGATTGGCCAGCGCGCTGCCTTTGAGTAGCGGTGACAGGAAGTTCCTGCTTCGTCGCTATGGATGCCGATGCACAGCCTGGAGTGGAGCGGAGCGGCGAACTACAGGACCCAGGAGGCCGGCGATGAAACGAAAGGTACACATATGCTCACCTTACCTTCCGTTCCACCGCCGGCCTCATGGTACTTGTAGTTCGCCGCGAGGACATCGCGATGTACCCGGGAACTACAAAAACCATGAGACCTGCGGTGGAACGAAGGTAAGGTGAGCATAATACTGTATGTGTTTCGCGGGTGCGTGTTTATATGTGTTTGTGTGTACATGTGTGTGTTTGTGTGGACTGCAAGTGCGGGTCAGAGCGCGGTGGATGTACAGAACTGGAAGTGTCTGCAGTGAGAATTTTGCTCGTACAGCAAAGCTTTCTCGTAAACCGGGTTACAAATTTACAGAAAGCTTTGCTTGTTAAGCGAAATTCTCGTTAAGTGGGTTACTCATTAAGCGAGGTTCGTGTGTGTGTGTGTGTGTGTGTGTGTGTGTATGTATATATATATATATATATATATATATATATATATATATATATATATATATATATATACATACAGTGTCCCCCGAAGACGCAGCGAAACGCGTTGGGGTCTCCTCCTCTGTACCGGACTTCTGCCCTGGCACCTGCCCAAGCACTACTGCACTTTATTTATGGGTAAGCGGCAATCGTAGTAGTGATTTATACTAATTTCTTTCTTGGTATGGGATTGCTGCGGGCCCATTTGTATTTCCCTTGTGGCAGAGGCCCATGGTCTGGGAACCATCTTGTTCTCTGGGACGTCTTTCCTGCCCTTATGTATGTCTAACATTCACCATGATCACTGTCTCCTTGTTTATTATTGATTGTATAATAAATTATTATTCTGACATTCACAAGGAGTCTGTACATGTTCTTGCATATTATATGGGCCTTTTAATACTCCCTCTTCTCTGTTTAACTATGCGCATATGGAGTGACCCTTATAGTTTTACTTTTACCCCATCTGATACCCTGAAATTTTGTTATATAAATGGTTAATACAGTTATCATACTGTAATCTATATATGCACTTTTTTTTTTCCTACCTCAAACTAATGTTTGCCTTTTTTGCCACCATTATATTGACAATATTAATTTTGGATGTGTAATATATATCATACGGTGGGAAAACTTTATTTGTATAACAGTAATCTCATTTTAACTACAGGTTTCTGCACTTATGCACCTTCTACTGATCCCACGTATTTGGTATATTACATGATATATTATTATTGAGCACAGATATATTGATAAGTGGTAGCCTAGTACAACGCAAAAGATATTGTCTTAAATCTACCACTATCCTGAAGTACAATATGTCACGAAAAAACAATCTCCGAATCACTGGGATCCACTGAAGCATTCTAGAGTTATAACCTGTCAGTGACACACTGGTCAGAATTGCATAAATATGGCTTGGTCAGGAAGGGTAAAACCATGCTTACGGGTAAAAAGGTTAAGGACATATACAAATACAAAGTTCAAAAATTGTGCAATTTTCACTTTTTTGTTAATTTTTTATTTTCATAAATAAACGTAAATCATATCGACACAATTTACCACGAACATGAAGTACAACGTGTTTTTTTAAAAAACATTCTCAGAATCACTGCGATTCGTTGAAGCATTCCAGAGTTCTCTAATATATAAAGCTGAATGTGTGTATGTCCAGGATTGGCATCTGCACCGTTGCAGCTACAGCCACAAAATTTTGCACACTCGCACGTCTGGACCCAGAGAGCAGTCATAGGCTATGTTGTGAGGTGAAATTTTAACCCCGCAGAGACAGACAGACATGCAGACAGGGACAGAGACAGGCAGACAAGGAAGGAGGAGACAGCCAGAGAGACAAAGATAGATGGGGAAAGACACAGAGAGATAGAGACAGACAAAGAAAGAGACAGACAGAGACCGGCAGACGGGGAAAGGGGCAGACGGGGAAAGGGGCAGACGGGGAAAGGGGCAGACGGGGAAGGGGGCAGACGGGGAAGGGGGCAGATCTGGAAAGAGACGGAGCACATTACTTGGCCAATTTAGTTAAATCTTTGTGGAATATCTGTGGTGTTGAAATATATGTTGTGAATTGCTTCTATTAGCTTAGTGTTTGCCTTTTAATAATTACTTTTCTATCTATTTGTTTTGTGGCTTTTGTGTGCAGAATACATTTTTGTTAATACATTCTATTTGGTAAGCAGCACTCATTAACCCGAGCGAAGCCGGGTAGTACAGATAGTTACTTCATAAAGTGACACTGGTTAGAATTGCAAAATTTGGCCTGGGCAGGAAGGTGAAAACAGGCTCGGGGGTAAAGGGGATAAGTAACTCAGAATTTAAAAGTGTAAAAAAATGTTGTACTATAATCCTCCGCAGTTTCAGCTAATCTTTGTATTGACTTAGCTACAACATTACTGCACCCCTGGTCTCTTAGGACAGAAATTACCAGCAAAAAATATATAAGGGGGCACATTCAAATGAATAAGGACAGAGCTTGGTGGCAAAATGTTGTTTTTGTGCTTATGTAATCTGATAGTTCACACAGGTATGACTGGCATCCTATGCCGTAAAGCCAGCTCTTCAGCGATAGACTTGTACATAGTTGACTTGGCAGAGTTGCAGATATGGATCACGTGATAATGCTGCTTGTAATGAAATAAATTACACAGCAAGTTAGCATTCTATTTAAAAAATAATTGTCCTGGAGTGCTTCTTTTATATTGGATACAATACAACTAGGACTTACAGTATTACAGTATTTGCCTTGTGAACCGCAGACTAGTTTTTTCACTTTCTACTTAGATGTGTAACCTTTTGAAATTACATGACTGCAAGTTACCAAAATTTATTACATAGTAGCAGTTGTATGTGTTTTTCTATCTTACTACATTCTGAACTTGAGTTTCATAAGTGTGTTTTCTTGCAGATAATATTGAATCAACATTCACCCCTATCATAAATTTCTCTTGTGGGATTATGGCTGGTATTCTTGCATCTGTAACCACTCAACCTGCTGATGTTGTCAAAACCCATATGCAGCTTTCTCCAGAAAAGTATCGTTGGAGTGGTGAGACTGCCCACTTTATTTATCAGGTACAGAGTTTTACTACAAGTTATAATTCAATGAACTGTATCAAAAAAGTTTGATTATTTGCCATATATTTAAGCAATATAATGTGGAATGTTCAAGACTGAAATGAGATAACTAGTAAATTGTAATTATAAAAATAAAATCAAACTCTTCCCGACTTGTGACTTACCGTATTTTTCGGACCATAAGACGCACTTTTTTTCCCCCAAATGTTGGGGGAAAGTTGGGGGTGCGTCTTATGGTCTGACTATAGGGCTGCGGCCGGGAATGAGGGTGCTGCGGTGGAGCGGGTCATCGGTGGCACGAGCAGGCTGTAGCAGCCTGCTGTGACCACGTGGGCCCGCTCATTACATATGCACGCCCATCCTCCCGCCCATTTCTCAGCGCAGAAGCCGGCGCTGACAGGTGGGCGGGAGGACGAGCTGGGACGCGCACATAGTAAAGAGCCGGTCCGCATGATCACCCCTGGCAATTACAGCCTGGAGTGATCATGTGCGGCTGTATTCACTGCACCCCGTGCGTCATCATCAGCGCGGGGTGCAGTGAATCAGTGTACTCACCCGTCCCCGTGTGTGGAGCCGTCCCCCTGCAGCACGCGATGTCTTCCTGTCTGTGCCGGTCAGCTGATCTGTGCTGATCAGCTGATCGGCACAGACAGAAAGACATTGCGATGCTGCAGTGGAACGGCTCCACACACACAGGTCAGTGGCGCAGAGAAGAAGATGATCGGTGCTGCAGGGAGTGAGGAAAAGGTGAGTATAAATGTTTATTTTTTTTCTCTGTGCTATAGGATACAGGCCATATACCAGGATGGTATATGAGCACGATGGGGGCATATAGCAGGATGGGAGTATATGAGCAGGATGGATGGGGGGTATATGAACAGGATGGGGGTATATGAACAGGATGGGGGTATATGAACAGGATGGGGGTATATGAACAGGATGGGGGTATATGAACAGGATGGGGGTGTCAAGGGAGGAATTTTGGGTCAAGACTGCTAATGGAGTCTTTGTTTGGGATAACCAGAGACGGTGCCACATTAACTGTATATTAATGCCGATATATATATATCAATGTATATAAGACAAAGAACACACAGACAACATGCTCTCTCCTTGAGTCAGCGATACCCACTGAGCTCATTATTATATTGAAAGAAACTTAATTATTACAGAAGGCACCTTCGGCCTTGAAAATGATACACAGAGTTTATGGGAGTGTTACTCCCCTATTTCTCCCAACAGATGTTCATTAAAACATTCTTTCTATGTGAACATTACTGATAAGACTTTGTAGCTTCACATCCTGGCTTCATCATCTTTAGTTAACTCCTTCATGATTATACAACTTTGAATTATACTATAGATCTGTGCAATTGCTACATAGACAGACAGATAATTATGCAACTACATTTACATTTTGATTTAGTTATATACACAGATATTCTTATTACGTTTGAACAAACAAGCTATAGCTCAGTGCCACCTCCACTGTCGCCCCTTTAATAAAATATCTGTGAATATTATTAACCTTAAATTTAAAAATTTTCCCCATTTAGATATATTTTATTATTTGGGACTTATTTGTGACCTACTGCCCTTGGGACTTTAATTATATCTATATCTATATATGCGGGCTTTCTATGGGATTGTTGTTTAATTTAACACTACAGGCTTTAGCTCCCCCCTTAAATACTTATTTTTATTTATTAAACATAACTCTATGATTTATAGGGGCTATTAGAATTGGCGTTATTCTCATTAGGGCACATTATCCTGATTAAGAAAAATTTAATCTAGACCTTATTTAAAAACTAGCACATAATTAAAAAAACAAAAAAAAAACAAAAGGACATTTGGAAATTGTCCATGGTTCTTCTTTCCGGATATGAAACAAAAAGGAGGATGCTTAGTCAGTGCTAGTCCACTTAGGGCCACTTTGTGAACCTGGATAATCTGCTCTTGATAAAAAAAACAACAAAACATGATGAGGCTTCATGCGAACAGTTTGTGGTGCAGACTTGGAAAAACCTTCTGGGATAATGGGTAGAATAGCGGCCGCTTTCTGCTTCGGTTGTGTCGCGTCCATTGGTTTTTGAGATGTGACGTCAACTCGCGTGTCACTGCCAGTGCTCAGCAGACTAGGCCGGAGAGACATCAGCCTGATGAGATAGGCTCCTCCAAAACATTTCCCGAGATGAGAGAATCCATAGCTAGCATTTTATATTAAGGAAAATCACTGAATATATTGATATGAGTTAGTAGGAGACAAAAGCATTTGTAAATGGTTAGATTACATTAACCAAACCACATTTTTGGGTCTATGAAATGGCTGAATTAAGTATTTTCGACTACTCAATTCGTACCTTCAACAGTCCTCCCCTTGACTTATTTCTGCCATTTCCAAATACTAAGGGTATCGTGTTCCCTTAGGAAAAGAGGAAGAAAAATCTGTTGGGAAATCCTGCCTGACTGAACATTGAGACATGGGTGGAGAGGGGAATGGGATTTCTTCACCGGTTTGAGACCAAGGACCCCTAGGCGAGTCCTCACCCTTTGTAGTTGGACTTTCCCATGTCTCAAGGTTCTCTAAGTCCTCTCTCCTGTTTCGGCAATGATGGTTTGGGACTGTACAGGTTTTCTGTAAAGGATAAATATAAGCAGGACGCTCAGTGCAGCTTCGGTGGATCGACCCTTCTGCAATGCGGGGCGTGAATCTATGTTGTCCTGCCGTTGAGCTTTATCGAAATTTCTTAATCAGTCTCCTGACCGAAAACCATATACTACTAACTCTGATTTAAGATCTGGAATTAGAAAATAGACTTGTTTATTTCTCTAATTAGTCAATCAAATGAAAATTATACATGGTTTGCGCTAGACCAAAGAAAAACATTTTACATTGGAACCTTTTTATTACTAAAGAGAAACACAACACACACTAAAGAGAAACAAAACATGCACTAAAGAGAAACAAAACACGCATTGATTTACAACTTATCAGTTTGGGTTTTTTTTTTTTTTTTTACATACCACTTGCATTATATGGATTTTCAGCAATGACGTCGTTTTCTGCACTGGAAAGCCTCTGACCAGACCTGGAAAGAAATCTACACAACACGCACAGACTTGCATACAACGTGCTCATGATAAACATCTATAATCAGTTTGCAGTCTCTAAGAATGGGTAGAGCAGGTGCAGGGTGTTTCTACAGACTCTTTACAGTTTTTCCTCATTGTTTTAAAAATGTGCTTCACAAGACCGGGTGAGTTTGCCTAGCTGGGTACTGAACCCTGGCGTCACCAAAGCGCACACTGATATCCAACTTTCACAGATGTTAGTCCATGTTACTTGGGCCATCATTAAGAAAAGATCTCATGGCAGAGAAAGCTTACCGCCCTTCATCCACAGACCTTCCTCAGTCAGCCGGCTCCCTGCGTCTCGCACTTCACTCCTTATTGGTTCACTTGATCCTGTAGGGATTTAAGAACACAAGGAGTGACAGAAGTCACTGACGTGACCGGTGTCACCGAGGCATGGTCTTTATACATCGTAAAGGACTCCTCAACTCTAGGCCCGTTCACTGCTTCTTGGTCCGCTGCACCTGTGCGGGGATCTCCATCCGATTCCATCAACTCAGATCTAGACTTTCTTTTCGGCGTACCTAGCTTATTTGACAACAGGAAAGATCTACATCTTACATACATTTTGACTATCTTACTTACCTCTGCTCCACCCATCTAGAGAGGCACTTACGTCACTTCCTTCCGTACCGATAGGAGGGGAGGGAGTGGCCTAAATTTAGACTACCTCATGTTGTGCAAATTGTAGCATATCCAGTGCAGAATCGACCATCATCTGGTTTCATCTATAAAAACAAAAACTAAAAGAAATATAGATTAGATCATTCCTATAACAGACATATATTCCTACATTCATAATAATACAATAAACATGACATAACTGTTGCAAAAGAAAGGCCAACTATAAAGCCTGCTTTAAAGCCTATCCAATATGTCTGCTGCTGGAAAAATGCAATAGATATCTACTTCCTCCCTTTTTATATACTACTGTGGCAAAATATATAGGTCTATAACAGTAAACAATATGATTAACCAATAAATATAACTTATACTCTACTGGGAAATTTTGAAACCTTACAACAGGGTTCATAGATATTCTGTATCTACAAAATAAAAGGAAAGTAATCAATATTGGCAGTTTGTATGCAAAAATAATAGAAAACAAAAAACGTAACCATAAAAACAAAAAAACCTAATTTGTATATTTTAAAAAATATACTTTTCCCTGCAAAATTAATTCAATTATTTAAATAGCAGTAGAATACTATTGATAATCTCCTATAAAATTTTGGACTCTAAGGATTAAACAAAATCCACTCCACCAGCCGGAAAAAACACTTGTTAGTACATAAGACAGAAACAGCTTTGTAAATCTGCTGAAACTACCTTTTTTTCCTTTTACAACTTGTGATAACCAGCAGCGTACTGTATACCCTCCCACACATCCCTGCAAGAGTGCGAGAGCATCATTAAAATAGATGGCTTGGACTGGAAATCACTGCAACAAAAACAAGCAGTCCGGGGCTCCCCCCTGTGTCAGTAGGGAAGGTTGGGGCAGACTCCTGGGTGCAGCCGGACTGTGGGCAGTATCTTGGGAAATCTCCTGGGACTTATTTAAAGGGATACTGTGATACTCTGGGAAAAGGCAACCTGGCTTCAGGTAGATCATTACTGGATCTACAGGGAACACCTTTATTATAGATTTATGTGCTGCATGTTTTGGTTATGGTTTTGAGGGTACCCGGCCACACCTCTGGGATTGTAGGGTACGGCACCTTCTCTGGAAGTGACCGGGCTGGCCACAACGCCAACAGATCAGATATTGGCTTTGTTGGCCACGTTGATTATTGTCAAAACGTTGATTAGATCTATTGTTGGACCGGTACGGATTCACAGCAAGGTTTGGTCGCTGCTGAATATGCTGTGGCTGAAAGAACTGTGGTTGCTGCTGCATAGGGTAGTATTCTTGTTGCCACTGTTGGTTTAGAGGTACATATACAGGGTTTGGGCCCTGTTGGGGCATGGGCTGTGGTAAGGGCTGCGCTGGTGTGTTAGTATACACCAATGCTGGGGTATTCTTTTCAGATTTTGGGGCTGGATGCTTTACCAGGTTTTTCTGGAAACTTTTAACTACCAGGATAGCATCTTTGACAGGAAGATTTATGATCTCTGGTCGAGTGGACATCGCCATGTCCTTAAGATCTGTTTGCAGACCTTCAATAAAGGAGGTGGTTAAGAGGGTGGCTTGTGATTTTTTTAGTTGCAGTGAACCCGAGATCTAGAAAGACTTGTTGGAGCCTAGCATAATATTTTTCAGCAGATTCCCCTTCCTCCTGCACAACGTCCTTCAGATTAGTGGCTTGTTCCACCAATTGACCTTGAGCCCATCCTTTTAAAGCGGCACAATACTGTTCTCCACTTTGGAAAGTGGTGTCATCAGTGCCTGGGGACACTGGGAGATGAGGTTTCATTAAGGGCCAAAAACTGTCTCCTGCTTTTACTTTGGTCAGATTAACAAGGTCCTTCCGGGCAGCTGAATACAACTGGTGGACCTGTAGTATTTCCCTATAAAATTGCATAGGGTTAATTTCGGGATCCGGCAGGCGGTGGATTAATGCCGCTAACTGGGTGGGGTTGAAGGGGACATATTTGGATGTGGGCTGTTCCTCGTCAGGTTCGGAGTCTACTGAATACTCCGAACGGCTTTCTACGTCAGTCTTGACTGACACATGAGGTGCTGTTGGCAAGGGAACCGAGTCCTCCCGTTGAGCTACTGCATGATAGACAGCAAGTTCTTCATCCAACACTAATCTGACCTCCTCCAGATACAGATTACAACCTCTGATTGTAGACATGATGCTTTCAACAATCACCGTTGCAGCCCTCTCCACAGGAAAACCAAATAAACCAGCAGATATCAAGGGCAGTGAAACACTTCTTCGGGTCAGCAAGGTAACATCCAGATCAGAGACATAAACAATTGAACGGTTTACACAGTCCCTGAGAACATTTTCAGAATCCCGGGGATGCATGGGATCAAACCGGGGGCCTACAGCATGAACAATATAGGCTGCCGGAAGGGCACCTCCTCGAGTTACACCAATATGACCAGGTTCAACACAACCATGCTGTCTGACATATTCATCCAATTCTTCCTGGATTATCTGACCACCCTGCATAACCATTTGCCGGGCCACGCCCCCAGCATGATCTAATTTTGAATTAGCCGGATTAACAAACACCCCTGTCTCCTGTGTCAACATATCTCCCGTCCCTATCCTAAACAAAATCTGAGCCCCTCCGGGCGTAGCAAGCAACTGAACATATCGCGGGTTAAACAACTCCAGATGGGTCCGGGATCGTTTGGAAAAGGGTTCACCATGTGTCCTAGGGGAAGAAGGGGAATCCAAGGGGGGGTGATTGGTAACTGGGGAGCGTGACGTCAGATTGGCCGGTGAGGGGAGAGACGGCATTGCAGGTATGGGAGGGACTAGGGGTATGGGTGTGGAAAGAGTTAAGGAATGCTGTCTAGTGGGTGGGACTGCAGCATCTATGAGCAGCTCCGGGACAGGGGGAATAGAATGGGGATCAGGTTGTGGGGCAGCAACAAAACAACCTGCCGGAGGACCCTCAGATCTGTCCTTAGACTCGGGTAACATATAGTAAAACACAACATCCCCTTGCTCATCTTCATCTTCAACCTCAATATATCCTTCCAACAGCAATGCCTGCGATATTCTGCCAAACAATTCTGCATCATTCAACAATCTCCTGTCTTTTAACTTGCCCTTTTTTGCTTTCAATGCTGTTGCCCATAGTGACGGTTTTAACCGACCTCCTTTTGGTAATTCTAACATTTTAAAAATCTCCAAGGCATGGCGTACAGCTTTCTTCCCTTTTCTCTCTGCAACCAGCTCTAACACATTCTGTGAACCTTCAGGCCTCTCAACTTTCTGTCTCCTCTGTCTGAACATTTTTACTATTTTGGTGGTGTCTGGATTACACTAATATGAGTATGCGGTGTGCGTTAAAGCCCGGCCGGAACTTAAGGCTACACCTCTATACTAGCTGGCAACTCCTCAGCTATATCTCTCTCTCAAACCTGGTCACAGATCTTTCTAAAAATTAGCCCACTGATCTTTCAAAAAATTGATCACAGATCTCGCTAAAAATTAGAGCACTGATCTTCCAGAGCTTGGTCAAAAACTAGCCCAAAACTTTAGTCACAGATCTTCCCAAAAAAATGGGTCACTGATCTTCCAAAGATTGGTCAAAAATTATAGTAATAAGGGTATCCCGCGTCACGGAGGAGGGGTACAAAATGTATTCCCTCCGGACTTGATCAGCTGCACCAATATTTTTTTATTGTCCTAACTCACTATCTTCGGTCACGTGAAAATCTTCCGTGTTCACGGAGGAGGTCGTACAAGAATGCATATGCACATACAAACAAGTCCCGGCCTCCGGACTTGGTCAGCTGTACCAATATTTAAACGTCCTAACTCACTATCTTCGGTCTCGGGAACCCCCCCCCGCGTCTTTAATTACAGACCGGGTCAGTCTAACTAGCTATATCCAGCCACCACCATCTTTCCTGCCCTAACAACCGTCCTCTGGATCCCTTGTGACACTCGATCCACACCTCAGGGCTGGGATCGTGCTCTAAGCTCCAGCGGGCAACACCCCTGAGTCACAATCAGGTACCTTTTAACACCGATATGGACACACAGCCCGTCACTCCCTCCTCTCCAAAACCAACCACAACGGTAGTGAATACACAGTATGTAACACTTACCCGTGGGGTCAGAGGTGATCAGCCTGGTTGGAGCGGAGGGAGGTCTCAGTCCGTGACATCCAAACGATCGGTATTTGCAGGTCGGTATTGCGTCCTTGAAGGAGCTCCACGTTGGTGCGCCAAACTGTCAAGGGAGGAATTTTGGGTCAAGACTGCTAATGGAGTCTTTGTTTGGGATAACCAGAGACGGTGCCACATTAACTGTATATTAATGCCGATATATATATATCAATGTATATAAGACAAAGAACACACAGACAACATGCTCTCTCCTTGAGTCAGCGATACCCACTGAGCTCATTATTATATTGAAAGAAACTTAATTATTACAGAAGGCACCTTCGGCCTTGAAAATGATACACAGAGTTTATGGGAGTGTTACTCCCCTATTTCTCAGAACAGATGTTCATTAAAACATTATTTCTATGTGAACATTACTGATAAGACTTTGTAGCTTCACATCCTGGCTTCATCATCTTTAGTTAACTCCTTCATGATTATACAACTTTGAATTATACTATAGATCTGTGCAATTGCTACATAGACAGATAATTATGCAACTACATTTACATTTTGATTTAGTTATATACACAGATATTCTTATTACGTTTGAACAAACAAGCTATAGCTCAGTGCCACCTCCACAGGGGTATATGAACAGGATGGGGGTATATGAACAGGATGGGGGTATATGAACAGGATGGGGGTATATGAACAGGATGGGGGTATATGAACAGGATGGGGGTATATGAACAGGATGGGGGTATATGAACAGGATGGGGGAATATGAGCAGTATGCTGGTATATGAGCAGGATGGGAGTTTATAGCAGGATCATATACAAGGCAGGAGGATCATTACCAGGATGGGGTACCTTAGTAGAGAATTTGGGGACATTACCCCCATAACAGTGTCAGCAGCAGATCCTCGCCACATAACAGTGTGTCATGACCACATTTTTTTGCTTAAAATTTTATTTTCCTATTTTCCCCCTCTAAAACCAGGGTGCGTCTTATAGTCCGGTGCATCTTATAGTCCGAAAAATACGGTAACTGTACGTCACACTCCGGATGTGAATGTATGAAGACACCTTAGAAGCCACCTTCTCTCTCTCTCTCGCTCTCTCCTGATTCCGCTCCTCATTCACATATAGTGGCCCGTATTCCGGATCGGATCCGGACTTCCTTGTCAACCCGCCACTGATTCGCCAGACCTGGATTATTAGCTATCCGCTCAACTCTAATCCTGATGCTTGTTTCAAAACCTAACCTGTCTCTCCCTATTCTGTTTCTGCTGTCCCTGTGCACTAGGTGATCTACACCGTGCAGAGCACTCACTTTATCTGCTCAAATATGTAATGGTCATCGCTGTCCATACCCATCATTCAGTAGACTATTGACATAACTAGTGGGACTTGCGCTCATCTCCTGAATGCAGAGTATAGACAGCACTCATTACAGATCTGAGTAGATAACGTAGCGATCACTGTGCAGATCGCGTGGTGCAGTGCAGTTGAGTATTCCAGCAAACTCTGAGATTCACAAACGAAGCATTAGAGAGGAAGTAGGAAAAAATAGAATGGTACTGTAGTTAGTGTAGTGGGGAACTGTCGACAAAATTTTTTTCAAGTGATTTTTAAATAAAGTTGTTTTTTTTTTTAGTCTTCGGACCATCTCTTTAAGTGCCTACAATGAGTTTTTGACCCTGAATGTTTTCCCTGCACAAAAAAATGCAGTGTCTTACAGTTCCTGCAAAGTAGAAGGGATTTATAAAAATGTTATGCCCACCGTGCTTTTTTTTTTTCTTTAACAACAAGCCCAGTGCATCTTTGAAGTCCGCAACATATTAATTTGTCCTGTGGGTACTCTGAATTTTATGTGCAGGTTTTCCTCAGAGTTGTATGAGATGTGGAAAATCCAGAGGTACAAATGCATATGCATTTTTAGTGCATTTACGCTGCGGAAACGCATTAAAATCATAATGTAATTCACACATGACTGTATCGATTAAAGTTTTTCAAAGTCAAATACCAGGACATATCAAAAACAAAGGAACTTTATTTTAAACATGGCACACCAAAAATAGACAAAAAATGCAACATCAAAAACTCATGTAGTAAAACATACTCAAAAACTCCATTAGAAAAATTAAAGTTCTCTCCTTGGGGGAAATTTTCCTGCTGTTAAAGGATCAGAATATTTGATATTATTGAGTTTATAGCTGCAGAAAGGCTGCAGAAAATCTTCAACATCAAACAGTCACCAAATACTCATCTTTGGAAAGTAGCCCTATGCAGCAGGTAGCTACATGGTAACAGCAGCAATTAAAGCTGAACTTTGCTGCTGTTAACCCCTTAATTACTGATGTCGGTCTCAAACTGTAGTACATAAGGAAATTTATTCTATGCGTGCTCATTCCAGATGCCTATTAAACACTCCACATGATGCCGATGGTTGCAGTGGCAGCCATAGGCCTACTGAAGGTCATCATGCCATGTCAGTTGTGCTGTTAATCCCATCCACATATGAAGCAGATTCAAGTCTCCTGGGGGGAGGGGTCTAAAATAAAAAATAGAAAGTGGGTGGTGGAGGTATTAAAATTTGTGCTACGTTCCTTAATTGCATTAAAAATACACATTTAAAGTATAAAAATGTAACATTGTGCATTTTCTCATTCATAAAAGTCCAAAGAATTTCCATTTTTCAATAACCAACACAGTTTCCAAAAATTAATAAAAAGCTAAGACCGCAGGGCTGTGACCACAGGGGTGGGATTAAAATTTTTAACAGGTTCTCTGTAAACCCCGCCCATTTGAAAACCACACCTATTCTGTAACCACACCCATTTTGTTAGCCACACCCATTTTCGCACACTTTCCTCAACCAAAAATCCAAGTAATTTAAAGTAAAATCTTTCCCCTTCTTCCCTTCCTCTACCTTCACTCTCCTGTCCAGCATCAGTTGTTCCAGTCACTGTCAGTCTTATTGTATTAAACGGTTTTTCTACAATTCTTGAAAATTATTACTAAAGGAGCCCTGCTAAAATTGGAATGGGCGACCTTCCCCATACAGATCTCATCCCATGTGGCTGCTTTCCACTGCAGATCCCATCCCATGTGGTTTCTTCCCCCCCCCCCTGCAGATCCCATCCCATTGTGGCCTCTTTCCCCCTACAGATCTCATCCCATGTGGTCTTTCCCGTGCAGATCCCATCCCATTATGGCCTCTTTCCCCCAGCAGATCCCATCCCATTATGGCCTCTTTCCCCCAGCAGATCCCATCTCATTATGGTCTCTTTCCCCCTGCAGATCCCATCCCATTATAGTCTCTTTCCCCCTGCAGATCTCATCCCATTATGGCCTCCTACCCCCTGCAGACCCCTTATCATTATGACTACCACAACTTGGCACCAGAATTATCCAGCCAAGAAAGAAGTGATTCAATACAAAATTGCTATCAAATCATTAAATATTTTATTCATAATAATTGCATGACAATAATTATATAAACAAGAGAGCCACCTGGGGGGCACATGGTTCCAGAATCATTAAAAATTATAGATCTAATCCATCGATACTATATATAAAAAAAGTGACACAGTATTATATTATAGTAGTTAGGTCCAGCCCTTCATATCACACTGAATAACTATTGTAAGTCAATAATGGGTCAGGACTATGGCACTAACTATCACAATATATACATTAAACCACAAGTGTATACGTGGTGTAAATAGGTAATTTTGACATCAAATATCAACATATATATGTCACACTAAAACTCCTATCACTCAGGCAATGTGCCCTATTAGACATTGTAAGGGTCAATGGAATATTATGGTAGAAACGGTAGACTGACCGATATGCCGGAATTTAAAGGGATACACACAATTCCCATTTGTATATCTACCTGCACATAATGGCAAATATCAGCCGGTTACCGTCACCATATATATGTGTATTGCATCAATGCTTACCACACAACGGTACAGGTGGAATATATTATAGTGGAAACGGTATACTGACCGATATGCCAGAATTTAAAGGGATACAAACCATTTCCATTTATATTTGCACCTGCATATAATGGCAAATATTGGCCAGTTACCGTCGCCTTATGTATGTATTGCATCAATGCTTACCACACGACACCCATTTACAATGTCAGCCAACTATAAGGCACACTCGCCATAGTGAAGCGACAGCAGTCATTAATCAACAAGATATGGATGAGAAGTACTTACATTATTAGATGAAATGTCTGGCCATGCGTCCCACCACCCCTGACGTACGTTTCGCCGCTGCTTTATCAAAAGAGGGCGTGTCAAGGTGGGGGAACGTCTGTGCTTAAATAGTATTGTACAGCCAATAGGAACCCGCTCGCGTTGATCCCTTATTACGCTGGATGACACCACTTCCGGTATCGTATAGGCGCATGACAGTATACCGTTTCCACTAAAATATATTCCACCTGTACCGTTGTGTGGTAAGCATTGATGCAATACACATATATATGGTGACGGTAACCGGCTGATATTTGCCATTATGTGCAGGTAAATATACAAATGGGAATTGTGTGTATCCCTTTAAATTCCGGCATATCGGTCAGTCTACCGTTTCTACCATAATATTCCATCGACCCTTACAATGTCTAATAGGGCACATTGCCTGAGTGATAGGAGTTTTAGTGTGACATATATATGTTGATATTTGATGTCAAAATTACCTATTTAAACCACGTATACACTTGTGGTTTAATGTATATATTGTGATAGTTAGTGCCATAGTCCTGACCCATTATTGACTTACAATAGTTATTCAGTGTGATATGGAGGGCTGGACCAAACTACTATAATATAATACTGTGTCACTTTTTTGATATATAGTATCGATGGATTGGATCTATAATTTTTAATGATTCTGGAACCATGTGCCCCCCAGGTGGCTCTCTTGTTTATATAATTATTGTCATGCAATTATTATGAATAAAATATTGAATGATTTGATAGCAATTTTGTACTGAATCACTTATTTCTTGGCTGGATAATTCTGGTGCCAAGTTGTGGTAGTCTAAGCTTGTTTGAAGTTGTAAATATCAAGTACTGGACATTTGTGATTAATAAGTCCCTTATCACTATGGCCTCTTTCCTCCTGCAGATCCCATCCCATTATGGCCTCTTTCCCCCTGCAGATCCCATCCCATTATGGCCTCTTTCCCCCTGCAGATCCCATCCCATTATGGCCTCTTTCCCCCTGCAGATCCCATCCCATTATGGCCTCTTTCCCCCTGCAGATCCCATCCCATTATGGCCTCTTTCCCACTGCAGATCCCATCCCATGATGGCCTCTTTCCCCTGCAGATCCCATCCCATTATGGCCTCTTTCCCCACTGCAGATCCTGTCCCATATGACTCCTTTTCCCATATAGCTCCCATCTTATGTGGTCTCCTTTCCCCATATAGCTGCCATCTTATGCGGCCCCTTTCCCCATATAACTACCATCTTTATGCGGCCCCTCTCCCTGCATCTTCGGCTCACTGAGCGCTTACCTGCTCCAAGCACCGGCAGCCTCTCCTCTGTCTTCCGTCCTCCGCGGCTCTCTGCACACTGACGCTGACAGACGGCAGTAGGAGGAGCCACCTCCTCACACTGCCTTGACCTCTACAGCGTCAGCGCGTCGCTGCACGCCGGGTCAGGGAGCAGACAGGCTCCACGGAACCCGGAGGTGCGGCGCAGAGGTACGGGCATTAATTTGTGTTAGAGTCTTAAAGACACTAACACAAATGAATACAGGAAACCGGATCGCCGGAGCTGTTTCTTGCCGGTTCGGTGAATCGGCTGCTATTTTAACAACCGGTTCTCCCGAACCGGACAGAACCGGCTGAATCCCACCCCTGTGCGACCAGGAATTTCAGGTTCCCATACTAGCAACATTTTCAAACCCCCTTGAGACTCCGTTCAGGCTCCAACCCAGCTCTGCCTCCACCCCTCAAACCCTTCACAGTCCTACCACACCTGGAAAAACTCTACTTCTGCAGAAAGTCCTCACCAATCATACATTAACCACTGTTCGGCTCTGCTATGCAGCGGAGTCGTCATTTTGACAGCCTGAAAAAAGCGGCATTCACCTTTTTTGGGCTGTCAAAATAACGAACCCCAGATGGAACTGTCAGCCATATGCGTGTATATAATTTACATATATACAGTACAGACCTAAAGTTTGGACACACCTTTTAATTCAAAGAATTTTTTTTATTTTCATGACTCTGAAAATTGTAGATTCACATTGAAGGCATCACAACTATGAATTAACACATTCTCATCAAGAGAATGCCAAGAGTGAGCAAAGCAGTAATCAAAGCAAGAGGTGGCTACTTTGAAGAACCTAGAATATAAGACATATTTTCAGTTGTTTCACAATTTTTTGTTAAATATTTCATTGCACATGTGTTAATTCATAGTTTTGATGCCTTCAATATGAATCTACAATTTTCAGAGTCATGAAAATAAAGAAAACTCTTGGAATGAGAAGGTGTGTCCAAACTTTTGATCTGTTCTGTATATCATAGAGGCTGCTGGCTATTTAGATAAATGGATATCTATTATAAAGGACACAGGCTAAATCTATTGTTAGTGTCTTTCTGCAATGTATATATGATACACCGCTCTGGTACATGGCCATAGGCATACACTGCTCTGCTACATGCCAATAGACATACATGACTCTGCTACATGCCCATAGACCTACACAGCTTTGCTACATGCCCATAGACATACATTGATCTGCTGCATGCCCGCGGACGTACACGGCTCTGCTGCATGCCCGTGGACGTACAGGGCTCTGCTGCATGCCCGTGGACATACATGGCTCTGCTGCATGCCTCATGGACATATACGGCCCTGCTGCATGCCTGTGAAAATATACAGCTCTGCTGCATGCCCTTGGACATACACGGCCCTGCTGCATGCCTGTGGACATATACGGCCCTGCTGCATGCCTGTGAAAATATACAGCTCTGCTGCATGCCCTTGGACATACACGGCCCTGCTGCATGCCTCATAGACATATACGGCTCTGCTGCATCCCCGTGGACATATACGGCCCTGCTGCATGCCTGTGGACATATACGGCCCTGCTGCATGCCTGTGGACATATACGGCTCTGCTGCATGCCCGTGGACATATACGGCCCTGCTGCATGCCCGTGGACATATACGGCCCTGCTGCATGCCCGTGGACATATACGGCCCTGCTGCATGCCCGTGGACATATACGGCCCTGCTGCATGCCCGTGGACATATATGGCCCTGCTGCATGCCCGTGGACATATACGGCCCTGCTGCATGCCTGTGGACATATACGTCCCTGCTGCATGCCCGTGGACATATACGGCCCTGCTGCATGCCCGTGGACATATACGGCTTTGCAGCATGCCTCGTGGACATATACGGCTCTGCTGCATGCCTCGTGTTCATATACGGCTCTGCTGCATGCCTCGTGTTCATATACGGCTCTGCTGCATGCCTCGTGGACATATACAGCTCTGCTGCATGCCCGTGGACATATACGGCTCTGCTGCATGCCCGTGGACATATACGGCTCTGCTGCAGGCCCGTGGACATACACGGCTCTGCTGCAGGCCCGTGGACATACACGGCTCTGCTGCAGGCCCGTGGACATACACTGCTCTGCTGCATGCCCGTGGACATACACTGCTCTGCTGCATGCCCGTGGACATACACGGCTCTGCTGCATGCCCGTGGACATATACGGCCCTGCTGCATGCCCGTGGACATATACGGCCCTGCTGCATGCCCGTGGACATATACGGCCCTGCTGCATGCCCGTGGACATATACGGCTCTGCTGCATGCCTCGTGGACATATACGGCTCTGCTGCATGCCTCGTGTTCATATACGGCTCTGCTGCATGCCTCGTGGACATGTACAGCTCTGCTGCATGCCCGTGGACATATGCGGCTCTGCTGCATGCCCGTGGACATATACGGCTCTGCTGCATGCCCGTGGACATATACGGCTCTGCTGCATGCCCGTGGACATATACGGCTCTGCTGTAGGCCCGTGGACATACACGGCTCTGCTGCATGCCCGTGGACATACACTGCTCTGCTGCATGCCCGTGGACATACACTGCTCTGCTGCATGCCCGTGGACATACACGGCTCTGCTGCATGCCCGTGGACATACACGGCTCTGCTGCATGCCCGTGGACATACACGGCTCTGCTGCATGCCCGTGGACATACACGGCTCTGCTGCATGTCCGTGGACATACACGGCTCTGCTGCATGCCCGTGGACATAATACCACTTATATCCTCAGACCAAGAATATATATGATGCTTCGTTTTCATAAAATTAATACTTTATTTATATAAAGACAAAAAAAACATATAGACAAACGAACAGGCACAACAGGGTGGAGAGAACTACAACTGTGACTCCCACGTGTTGGGGGGAGAGAAGGTAGGTGGGGTACAAAAGTAATTATTTTCAACTCCTATACATAGTACTTAAAAAAAAAAAAAATCACTGGTCTGTGTAGAATTGTAGTGAATGCATATATGCTACATCACCATCAAGTTTCTCAAATGGCTATGAAATAAATGGTCAAGGATATATCCATGTTAGTTTACTAATTCAATTATATTGCCAAATTCGACCACAAGACTTCAGAATATATTTATCAAAATCACTAAGTGGACTTCCGGGAGGCAGAGCTACAAGGTAGCTGCTTTTATCATGAGCTCCTGCAGCAGCCTAGGCCAAAAACGTTATCCAGGCCCATCCTAACATCTCAAGGCTGCAGGGATAAGGCCAGGACAAGGGGCGCACATCAGGCCCGGCTCTCCTGATACTCCGGAGGTGAAAGGTGTATGCTGCACCACAAAGAAAGGAGTGCTCTGACACAAAGCACCAGGCTGCAGGCTGTGGGCTGTGCTGCACAGAGGAACGCTGCCCATCCTCCCTGCTCCCCCTGCAACTGTGCCACTGCAAACGGAAAGCACCCGGGATCTGGTAAGAGAGGGGTTAAATATCGGGCACTAACATCCAGAAGGAGACAGGGAGGGGGACTGAAGTGCTTCCAGCGGCAGCCATAGTTTTCAGTGAACTCTCACACACTCCCCTCCCTGCCACAGAAGAAATAGTGAAACACTGAGCAGCAGCAAGCTCAGCAAACAGGACTGCACGCTGTGTTTACCTGTCACACAGAGCTCCGTGGACAGGCCCACCGTCTGAGATACTGTGAGTGAGGGGGGAGCTAAGAGCCCCTGGAGACATTCGGCTGTGAGAGCAGGTCAGGAGATAAACAGGGGGCTGTGGAGGGGGCAGATACATCCCTGCAGGTCTCATCTTATATGGCTGCTGCACAAGGCCTGTAATCTGCAACAGTAAACAGAGGCAGATAAGCCTGAAGTGCATCACAGCTCAACTTGATTAACCCCTACTTCACCAGCACTGACAGTATAGAAGAGGGTGAAAAACAAAAAGAAGTGGGATCAGTCATCTGGCCTGCCTCCTGCCCTTCTGACTGGTCTTTTTCAAGTAACATCTATACACTCTCATACACAGCGTGGAAATAATTCTGAAACAGCCAAGTTTACCACACAGATGTAATTAAGCTTATGTTATTGTGACGTCACCACAGTCTCTAAAGAAGCTCCATATTTACAGTTCTTACTATGGATAAATTTGTGGGTAAGAGCAATGCCACACAACCAAGTAAAGGAATTAGACCATAAAGACGAAACCAAAATGCACCCCCATCACCAGGGGCTTCCCCTGAGGCAACTGCAGACCCACCCCAGGACACTGCTAAGGCCATCACGGATCTCTTGATGCCGGTGGTTGATGGGCGGCTGGCAGCCTTCCCGTCTTCATTAGACATTATAGTCACCCAAGTTAATGCCCAGGGTTCAAGGCTAACAGATGTGGAGCAGAGGGTCTCTGACATGGAGGACTCTGTAAAGGAAATTTCAGAGATGCTGGAGAGCAGGAATAAGGACATTGCTGTATTGCTGGACAAGGTAGATGATCTTGAAAACAGGTCCAGACGCAATAATTTAAGGTTGGTGGCATCCCTGAATCGGTTCGGCAAGCTGATCTACTGAAACTCACTTCAGAATGGCTACCAGGAGCTTTGAAATTGTATCTAAAGTCGGGGCCAATTGCTATTGAAAGGGCCCACAGAGTGGGCCCACCTCGAAATGATGGAGAGGTCAGACCCAGACAAGTAATTTTTAAGGTCCTGGACTTCCAAGACAAGATCAGATTGCTGACAGCATTTAGAAAAAATCGCTCACTTACCTACAATAACTCTAAACTGCTTTTGTTCCAAGATTACTCAGCAGCCTTGACAACAAGACGCAAAGCCTTCAATCCAGTATGCAAACTATTGGCGGAAAAAAATATTCGCTTCAGTCTACTGTATCCTGCTGTTCTACGCTTCACTACAGGGGGAAAGAATTGGACTTTTGAAGATCCTAAGTTGGCTTTAAATTACCTTCTTCAGGAAAATGGAGCTTCGCCAGCAGTCAACATAGACACTTAAATCGGAGACGTCACTGTGCTACAGTTCTGATGTTCATTCTGTTTTTCCTTTTTTTTTTTTCAGTGTAAGGACTGCCAGAGAGGCAGGTGACATTGCCATTAGATTAAGGTTTTTGTTTCGATGGGAAGGAGTTAGGGGGCTCTGCGTGCGTACCTTTAGTTTAGCTCTCATATGGGTTGTCGCGTTTACTCGCTGGGATGGACGAGGGAACCCAAATAGGTTGTTTATAATTTTACAATTAATTCCTCCTTCTGGAATAGGATAAATGACTAACACAGAGAGCACAAATGTGTCCACGATTAAATCGCTGTATTGGTGCTCCTGGAATGTTAACGGGTTAAACTCTCCTATTAAGAGGAAAAAAGTTTTAAATTATCTACATCGTTTAAATTGCCATATTGTCTTCTTACAGGAAACACACTGGATGAAGGTCAATCACCCATTTCTTCACAGCAGAAAATATGCCGTATGCGCAGAAGCATCATTTACGAGAAAACAAAGAGGGGTAGCTATATTGATCAATAAGCATATTAGTCATGAAGTTCTGGAGGTTTCAGAGGACCCTATGGGGAGATTATTATTGGTGAAAGTGAAGATAGAGGGCACTATCTACAACTTGGCAAACATATATGCACCAAATATTCCTGATCCACAGTTCAGAGCCAGATTGATCGAAAGTAACACAGGTTGGGATATGACTAATTTAATTGTAGGCGGAGATTTCAATGAGGCTCATGATGGAATTTTAGACAGGTCAAGTCCCCAGCCATCTCCTCTATTGGCGCTCCATAGTGGTTTGCAATATCTCGTCAATCAATTGGGACTAATAGACACATGGCGCATGCAGCACCCAATAGATAAAGATTATACATTTTATTCACATGTCCATGACTTACATACACGGATTGACTATTGGCTACTAAGCCCAGCACTGATGTCACATTTACTTTCCTCCAACATCCTAGACATCTGTATTTCGGATCATGCACCGGTTACTTTTAATTTGTTATTATCTACCACAATACTACGGGAAAGAAGGTGGAGGTTTCCTTCATATTTATATCAATCTGAGGATTTCAAAGCTTCTTTACAAAACTACTGGAGCTTTTATGAGAATGATAATCACGAGCATAGTGGGGATGCTGGTTTGTATTGGGCTGCCTCCAAGGCAGTAGTAAGAGGTCAGATAATATCATATGTCAGCCATAAGAGAAAAAAGCTCCTGGAACAAACTATATCAGCACAAAAACTTCTCACGCAGGCATATAAAGATTTTAAAAATAACAACACGGATGCGACAAAACAACATTTTCTTAGAGGCCAAGGAGGCGGCGGACACCTTGGCCCATGAGATGGCACTTAGTAACCTGGACTATCAGAAACATAAATACTTTAAATGGGGCAACAAACCTGGGAAATTACTAGCTTCTTTAACCAAACCCTTTAGAACCACCACTAGAATCCACAAAATTAAAAAGAAAGATGGTACCATGGTAACAAAAGATGAGGAAATAGTGGAGGAGTTCAGGGCATTCTTTGGCTCGCTGTATGAGGCGGAACCGAGGGAGGTTGACGGGGAAGCTGATTTTATCCATGGTACCGTAGCGCCCATCTTGACAGAGGAACAAAGAGTAGTACTAAACGCCCCTATAAATATTTCAGAAATAGTAAAAACTATTGGCACTCCTAAACTAGCCAAAAGCCCAGGGCCCGACGGATTTAGTAACGAATATTATAAGATCTTGGGAGCCTCTATCGGTCCTCATCTATGTGCAGTGTATAATAAGATAGTCACAGATAGATAGAATAATTCCCGACAGGTTCAATGAGGCAAACATTATAGTATTACCTAAGCCAGGAAAAGACCCACTACAGGTGGAGGGATACAGACCCATCTCATTACTCAACTCTGATTTTAAAATCTTTACTAAAATACTAGCTGGTAGATTACAACAAGTGATTCCAGATCTTATTCTGCCCTTCCAAACGGGATTCGTGCACGGGAAATCCATCACCTATAACATCAGGACGGCTATTGGGGCTATCTCTTATAGTAGGAAGCATAGATGTACCAAACATATAGTAGTTAGCCTTGATGCGGACAAGGCCTTTGACAGGGTCTCTTGGGCCTATTTACATAATCTTTTGGCATGTCGCCAGGCGGGATCCTGGTTTTGCGAAGCAGTCAAGATGATATACACAGAACCCAAATCCAGACTACCTATAAATAATACATTCTCTGAGCCATTTGAGGTACAGAGGGGAACGAGGCAGGGGTGTCCCTTGTCACCTTTATTGTTTAATTTGGCTCTGGACCCAATGTTGAGGACCCTACATAATTTAGCAATATTTCAGGGCATGAGAGTCGGTGGGACAACAATTAAACTTTTGGCTTTTGCCGATGATATTTTATTGTTTATTGCCAATCCCTCTCAAGCGATTCCAGAGATAATGAACACATTGAATAATTTTGGAAAGGCCTCAGGCTTCAGGGTAAATTACAAAAAAACTGAGGCATTGGCAATGTACAAATCGGGTAAAATTGATAACAACTTATTTCCCTTCCAGTGGTGTACCAGGTCCATTAAATATTTGGGGATTCAGCTCCCAGCAAACCCCTTGTTACTATATCAAATTAATTATAAGCCTCTTATAAATTCATTAATACATCTACTCCAATCTCGGAAACATCTGAAAATATCCTTTTCGGGCCGATGTCACTTAATTAAAATGGTAGCATTCCCCAAAATAATGTTCTTATTTCAGACTCTCCCGTTGCTTCTACGCAAATCCGATATTAAGCTACTAAATTCATCCTTTGGAAAATTCATTTGGGGGCACAAGGGGCGTACTAGGATCAGCTTAATCAAGCTTCAATTACCAAAAGGGGCAGGGGGCATAAATCTTCCAGATCTGGGCAGATATAATCTAGCAGCAAATTTTAGATATGTGGTGTACTGGGTGCGAGGAGTATCTCACTTTGCCAATGTACAATTGGAACAACAGCTATGTTCACAAGTCTCGTTAACAGCATTGCTGCATTTAGGGAACGAGGAAATACCGAGTGAGGTTAGGGATCATCCAACACTATGGCATACTATACAAACGTGGAGGAAGGTGAGGAAACTTGGTAAAACTAACACTTCAAGTTCCCCATTTCAACCCTTTATTGGAAATCCGAGATTCCTCCAGGGTCGCCCTCCGAGGATTTATGAAACATTGTCAATGCAGGGTTGTGCTTATGCTGCAGATCTAATGGAGCCTGATTGGTCGTTGCTTTCTTACGAGAAGGCGGCACACCGATTTCCAGCTTTTGTGGGTCAGCCTTTTCTTTTTCTTCAGGCGCGTAGCTTGGCACAAAAATATCTTGTTGACAAGCCAAAGGGAGATCTTGGAGGAAGTGTGGATAACTTTCTTAGGAGGGCAAGAAGCCAGGCGTCCTCGACTAGTCAGGTTTATTCAATGTTGCGTACAGTTTGGACATGGGAGGGGAAAACAACAGGTCCAGCAAAATGGAAGGTAGACATGCCAGAGTTCGAGGTAAAGGATTTTTTACAAGCCACGCTGTTGCAACGTAAATTTCTGTCGTCCAGTAGCTACACAGATATGGCCTTGATGATTCTACATAGAGCATATATTACTCCAAAAATTCAATCAAAAATGGACACAAATGCCTTATACTCTTGTTCTAAATGTGGCATAAGAGACACTGACCTGTTTCACCACTTATGGGACTGTGTTCAGATACAGGGAGTATGGAGAAGCGTTCACTCAGTCTTACAAAACACATACAATATTCAGTTTGCTCTGACACCACAGTGGGCGATTTTTAACATGTTGGAGGAGGCTCAACAAAGTCTTCCGAGAGGTACCAGGGCAATGTTAACTATTTGGGCCTCGGCCACTAGGAAAAGTATCCTACATCTCTGGGTAAATCCTGAAGCACCCTCTCTAGCGTTTATCCAAACAAAACTAATGTTCATATTCAAAATGGACTGGCTGGATGCACTGTCGAATAAGGAGAAGCTGACTAAGCGTTTCTTTGAAACATGGTCTTTATTTATACCTAACTTGACTACAGTGCTTAAGGATAGACTTAAATCTCAGTTTGGACAGACCTCTTGGTACCTTCTTGAACTGCTCAATGGACACATACCAATTACATAAGTTACCATTTTAAGTTGCTTCTGGTCGCACGCAGAGCGGGGGGAGGGGTGGGCGGGACTGTTTTGATTATAATGTCATCAATGAAATGCTCTTTGTATAAGAGCAGATTGTAAAAGAAATTTGGTTAAAATTCAATAAAAAGATGTTTAAAAAAAAAAAAAAATCACTAAGTGCCTAGTGGCACATAGGTCTTTATCTGCTCACTATAGAAACGCACGACCACGCACAGCCAGATGGTCCAGACTAGGTGCCTATAGAACATGCATATATTCACTCATGCATTTTAGTATGGTTAGCATCAAATAGCTATCACACCCATGGACCACAGTAAGGAGCTGGATAGTAATGATTATCCCCGTGGAGCTCCATAAAGGGAAACTCCCCTTAGGGGTATTAACACACTCTCACTTAAAAATTTCTTAGGTAGAGATGTGTATAGCTCCCAGTCTAAATTACTTGTGGTCCACCGGCCAAGCAACGAGAAGTCACAAGAGAGTAATAAACATATCAAGATAGCAAATGCATTATAATAGTGCCAAAACCAAACACCAATGTACAGACCTTAGTTGGAAAGATCGCAGTCCCACCTACCACGCCTCAACGCGTTTCACCGCTTAGGGCTTCATCAGGAGGCCAATATACACCCTGCGTGGCCGCCAACCTTTATATACCCTTCAGGAGTTATGTGCACGTATTGTCTAATTACCTGTTTGCTTCCATGTTTATCGGCGCAGCATAGTTCCTGCCGGAGGATCAACCGGAAATGACCTCACTCTGTTTCCGGCCAGGGGAGGGACGCGCGCAGGCCCGGCAGCCATGGCAACGCGATGCCACCACTGCCGGGCGTGCGCGCTGCCCCCACCCAACGGCCGTACTGCACAGTAAGGAATCCTCCAGCATGGTCCCAGCCGCGCACAGCATGGATAGCTGAGCGGCAGCAATCCAACCCGTACACATAAGCTGTGCACGTCACCACCCGGGGATCAAAACCATCCGGTCCCACTATATACCCATTGTAATTTTACATATATTAAAGGGACAATAAAGACTGGTAAGGCGATTGTGTCACATCTATTTAAATTACTTCACAAATCTAGACAACGTCAGCAGTATATTACACATCGCACAAACTCTACAATTATATATCTATATCTCAACCAGGGGCTAATTCCATGGGCTATATGCTCCCACAACTCCCTCCAGGGGTGCTGTCATTGTCTAGGGGCACCTATTGTACTCCTTATTTTGGGCACTTACATATTAACATGTCCCTTACAATTTCAATAATATACCAAGGGGCATATCTATATTATTCTACGCCCCATATATTTATTAGCTGGAGGGAGGTGCAGGGACCACACAGCCCACGGGGGTCAGCCACCCTCACCCAGGGTAAATTCAAATACATTATTCTTCATCCAGGATATAAATCCATCATGATCGGAAAGTGAGCCAACTGACATCAAAGGTGGAAATAAAGTCCAATTTTACATAATAGGTCATAACATCCAGTCCACCTTCTATATTCCAACTTTCCACCTTCATAAGCTATAAGAATATTCCGTATTTATCCAAGGGGCTTGTGATCCACTCCGTTAATGTTATTACATCCTTCCAGCTGGATTGTTGATAGTAGATGGCAAATATATACAGATGGGATGGGTAGTCCGACTATATCATAATGCGATTTTCCGGTCTTGCATTTTTTACAGAAAGTAAAGGATCCAAAGGGCTGAATAGTGACAACCTCAATAAAAAAATAAAGGTATAGATTAGCAAACAAGCAGGGTGTATCTTCCCCTGTATCCGATTATATGCCAACAGTATAACACATAAACAACAGATACAGAAATTTATTAAAAAATGAGAATTAAAAAGACGTCTCTCGGGGGCGTGTCCATGATGCTGAGCTGAGTGGACGTGGGGAAGAGGAGCTCCTGTTGACCCTCAGCTAAATCAGCACTTATCATAAGCATAAACCTACTCACCGGCTCTCAGGATGGGACCACGGAGGATTAAACCATCGCAGCAGGCATCGGTGGCCCCCCCGCTGCACACCACGGCGCTGGATACTTTCTTGGGCCTGGAACAGGGTCCAGGGGAGGCCCGGACGCCATCTTTCCAGGAGCATGGAGGGGAAATGGAGGCACTGGCCCGGCCTGCTAAGCAGCAAGAGAAGGAGGAGTGGGTGAGCGGGGACACAGGGGGGAGTGGAGGAATCTCTGCAGCAGATCCAACAGGGGATGCCTTGGCTCAGCAGCCCTGCACTGCATCGGATCCTCAGGCACAGCAGCAGCAGGCCCAGGAGCACATAGTGGCTGTGGGAGATAAGGTGGAGGTCGGGGGGAAGCCCTCCCCACTGCCTGGAGAAGGGACTGCAGCCACAGCTGGTAATATCAGGGAACAGAGCAGCCTGCTTCCCCCCTCTGGGCCTCGGTGTGGAGATCAACCTTCCCAGCTTCCCCAGCACCAGACTAAAACTCCAGTGTCTATTACTGCAGGTGCTCACCTTAAAGGGCCAGACACCTTCTATAAGGACATGCATGATTTCATAAGTAAACTTCCTTCTAAAGAGGACTTTCAATGCCTCATACATGAGGTTAAAGCAACTTGCAGGTCAGAAATAGCTGAAGTGAGGAGAGATTTGCAGCAATTGTCTGGCAGAATTGAATCCCTGGAGGAAGAGCATGACATCACCAGATCCCATGTATCAGAATTACACAAACTGGCAACATCGCAACAAAAAATTATGGAGGATATGCAGTCTCACATAGAGGATCTCGACAACAGAGGACGCCGTTGCAATGTCCGTGTGAGGGGGGTCCCAGAGTCAGATGGGCCCGAGGACACAAACTCCATACTACAATCCATCTTTAATGAAGTGTTGGACGCTCCCCCTTCTAACATCATCAAGCTGGACAGGGCACACAGGGCTTTACAGCCGAAGAATTTATCCACCCAACCCCGGGACATCATTTGTTGCATTCACGACTTCTCCACCAAAGAACTGATCATGGCTAAGGCTAGAATGAGGCGCACGGCATCTGTGTTCAATGGCAAGGAAATCCAGCTTTTCCCGGATCTTTCTCGCATCACACTCCAGAAAAGGCGGCACCTCAAACCCCTCCTCACGAGCCTGAAGGAGCACCAGGTTCCATACCGCTGGGGTTACCCGTTTGCACTAACAGCGCGCAGAGGGGGTAAATCGGCGACCCTTCGCACTCCAGCAGATACTACTCTGTTCTGTGAAGCATTGGCCATTCCAGCGGTCTGTATCCCAGATTGGGACTTGCAAAGGTTGGAAGGTCCGCCCCCTCCCATGTGGTCCAAGGTGAGGGGTGGAGGGCGTGGGGCTTTGGGGGGGAGAGGAGGTAGAGGCCGCGGGTCGCTCCCCTCCCCGGCTCGCCGTTGAAGACACTCCTTAACCTGGTTGGTGCCTATTTCTTATACCCTCTGAGTTCCAGTGGCTGAGCATGCTTTGTGATACTGTGACTCTCTCTACAGCAAGCCTCTGACTGTCCATTGTGTCATCTGCGGCCCTCTGGGTCTGTTGAGCTGCATAAGGGGGGGGGGGGGCTGTAGCCACAATGATGCCGTGGGGGGTAGGGGGGTTGGCGGGAGCCCGGTCCCCTTACTTGGAGTTAGTGGTTGAGGTTTTGTTTTTTTTTCTCCCTTGTTTCCTTTAGGCACGGGCCCGTGCCCACTGGACTGACCCCCGTAGGAGGGCTACTGGGGAGTGAGGTGGGTGGCTCTCTCAGCCCAGACGGGTTGGGGAACCTCCCTCTGGGTCTCTCTCTTCCGGGTTTACCCCCCCGGGAATCTATGCCTAAGGTTTATGCATTTTGGTTAATGTTCTTAATTCATGTTCATTTCTATGTTTGTCCTTGTCTTCCCCCCTCCCCGATGTTTTTTCCTTATGTGTCCTTTCAGGTACCACCCCTTCTAGAGTCCCTGGGAGCTGCGGCCCTTTGTCGTATGGACCGTCTCCTCTGGCCGGCTTCACAGGGGAAGTCATGCCCCCGACGGTATAGGTGTGCCATTAGCTTTTTCTTACTTCTAAGTTTTAGATATGACCCGCATTATCTCTCTTAACGTAAAAGGTCTGAATTCACCCCGTAAGAGGAAATTGCTGCTACAGGAACTGAAAACATCAGGTGCAGACATAGCCTTTATCCAAGAAACACATTTTGTGGAATCAAACACTTTCAAATTTGCATCCCACCGCTTTCCCATCCATTACTCGGCTTACTCGGGCTCCAAGAGGGGGGGAGTTGCTATTTTAATATCCTCCAGTTGTCCTCTACAAATTACGGGTTCTCACTGCGATCCAGAGGGTAGATATGTGATTCTGGAGGGCCAACTGGGGGGATCCCCGCACATACTGGCCAACATTTATGCACCTAATGAAGGGCAGATACGCTTTCTTAAGAAAATACTCGATCTGATAGGCGGACTGGCACCGGCCTCTACGGTGTTGGGGGGAGACTTTAACATCCCCTTTTCGGAGGTGGCCGACAGACTCTCTGTGGGTGGACACCCTCCATCGGGTGCTTTGAAAAATTTGTCCCGGGACTTTCGTAGGCTCATTAGATCAGGCGCTTTATACGACGCTTGGAGGGTGGACCACCCGGGAGAGAAGGCCTTTTCCTTCTACTCGCATCCGCATCAGACGCACACCAGAATAGACTATTTTTTCATTGACTCACAGCTGCTGGGGCGTTTTGAGCGGGTGGAGATGGGATCCATTACGTGGTCAGACCATTCCCCACTCATAATGGACTTCAAGAAAGATGGTCCTCGACATAGGCCTCAGCATTGGCGCCTTAATGAATCTCTGATCAAAAATCCCGACACTAGGGCCTTTTTAAATAAGCAACTGGTCGAATTCTTTCAGTTGAACACGGGCACGGTCACGTCGCCGGCAACACTCTGGGAAGCTCACAAGGCAGTGATGAGGGGACTATGCATTAGAGAGGGCGCCAGGGCTAAAAAGAATGCCACAAGTCAGCGGGACTCTATAACGGCCCATCTTAAGCTACAGGAGGGGAGACTGGCGGCTGCCCCATCACTGACTATTCTTAGGAGAGTCATCAGCCTTAGGGAAAAGTTGAGAGACTTGGCAATTGGCAGAGCAGAAAAATTGCTAACCTTTTCCAAACAAAGATACTATGAAAGGAGTAATAAGGCTCATACCTTACTCGCCAGGCAGCTTAAGGAGCGCACTACATCCTCATGCCCTCAGGCTCTGCGCGACGAAAAGGGCACTATCCACTATCACCCCGCTTCAATAGCTGACATTTTTTTCAATTACTACAACAAGCTTTATAACCTTCCGGTTCCCCCGGGCATGGCTTTGCGCGGGGCTGGGGCACTTGGGGACTATTTTTCGGCCCTTGAGCTCCCTTCACTGCCTTGCGGAGCAGCCGCGGCTTTGAATGAAGAGATTACTACAGAGGAACTGGAGCAAGTTCTGGAAGCCCTGCCTGGCGGGAAGTCACCGGGCCCGGACGGCTTTACTTATTTTTATTACAAGGTGTGTGCGGCGGAGCTCCTCCCACACATGGCCGCCTTGTTTAACTCTTTCCTTCAGGGTGACCCTATCCCTCCATCCATGCTACACTCCCATTTAATCCTCCTGCCCAAGCCACCCAGGGACCCATTGGACTGTGCTAATTATAGACCAATAGCCCTTTTGAACTCCGATTTGAAGATGTTCACCAAGCTCTTGGCGGCCAGGCTTAATCGATGGTTGCCCCAACTCGTGTATAAAGACCAGGTGGGTTTTGTCCCTTGCCGTCAGGAGGGTGACAACACCAGGAAGGTCATAGACCTGGTGGATGTGGCAAATCGGACGAAGCAACAGGCGTTGGTGTTGAGTCTAGATGCAGAGAAGGCTTTTGACCGCCTTGCGTGGCCTTTTCTCTTCAAGACACTGGAGGTCTTTGGGATCTCGGGTGGCTTTATGCGGGCCTTGAAGTCCCTGTATAGCGCTCCTACGGCCTCTATCAAACTCCCCCTCCACATCTCTAAGCCTTTTCTCATCTCCAATGGCACCAGGCAGGGGTGCCCCCTGTCCCCCCTCCTTTTTGTGCTATGCATAGAGCCCCTCGCGGCCTCGGTCAGGAGCAACCCAGACATCTCGGGGGTCCTGGTCAGGAATAAACCGTTTAAAATCTCGCTTTTTGCCGACGATGTGCTCATTACACTTACTAACATCCATGTGTCCCTTTCAATTTTAATGTGCACCTTGGGTAGGTACGGGAGCCTTTCGGGGTATAAGATCAACTCTAGCAAAACGGAGGCAATGCCCTTGAATCTCGACCCGGTGGCCCAGGATTACCTGCGTTTGAATTTTAAGTTTCGTTGGAAGACAGATGCGGTCAAGTACCTGGGGGTTAACCCCACATCTACTTATGATTCCCTCTATAACCTTAACTTCCCTTTCCTTTTCCGAGAGCTGAGAAATCTTTTGAGCAAGTGGTTGCCCCTCCCTCTTTCGTGGATGGGGCGCATTGCGGCGGTTAAAATGAGCTTGCTCCCAAAATTATTATATTTCTTTGAAACCCTCCCAGTTAAGGTACCAATAAAGGAGCAGAAGTCCCTTCAGGCGGCTATCCTTAGATTTATTTGGTGTAACAAACGTCATAGGGTGGCCAGGGAGGTGTTGATGGCTCGGAGAAACAGGGGGGGGCTTTCTGTCCCGGACATCCTAAAATACTATTGGGCGGCCCATCTTAGGAGGATCCCCTGTTGGGTGTCCCTTTGGGCATACAACAGGTGGACTGAGATTGAAAAACTTTGGCTGGCGCCTATACATCCAAACACGCTCCTGTGGCCCCCGGCCCGGTGTGATTCGCCCCCCCCTCTTCTTGGACCGATGCAGTTCACTAGGGACCTCTGGGCATTTTGCATTAGAAGATTTCCTTTGGCATCCCCCTGCTCCCCTCTGGTGTCCTTCATATACCAACCCTTGCTCCCAAGCAGTCTGGAGTCGGACATGGTGCACCCCTGGCTCAAGGCAGGTCTATTCAGATTTGCAGACATTATAGATGGAAGTACAATGCAGATCCATTCCTTTGAGTACCTTAGAGATAAATTCTCTCTCTCTAATCGAGAGTTTTTCCAATATCTGCAGATCAGAGACTTGGCTGGCCCCTTGTTTGGCAGGGCAGGGGCCTCGATTCCCACAGATTTTGAGAAAATTTGCAGAAGGGGCACTGATACTAAGGGACTAATTTCGGAAATTTACATTTTGCTTTCTGAGTCACGGGAGGGGCCCGAGGGGTCTTTTCCATACATGCGGAAATGGGAGTCTCTATTGGGAAGGCGGATACTTCCTCTGGAATGGGCAGCAATCTGGGGAAACGCCGCCAAGACGTCAATATGCACACTATATAAGGAAAATATCTATAAAATTTTGCTATTTTGGTACCACACTCCAGATTTCCTTCATGGCATAGACCCCTCCATACCGGCTTGTTGCTGGAGATGCGGGGGAGGCAGGGGCACTATTCTGCACATATTCTGGTCCTGTCCAGGGATAGTCCCCTTCTGGGAGCGGGTTAGAGGGTTGATCCATAAAGTACTATATATAGAGGTTGATCTTGATCCCCTGATCTATGTTCTGGGTCTTGGGAATGGGGGATTGGGAAAAACGGCCTCTAAGCTTTTGTCCCACATCCTTACGGCGGCCAGATGCTTAATTGCAAAGAATTGGAGGCAGCCAGGGACACCCTCACTCCAGAGCCTCAAGTATAGATTACTGGACGTTAGACGCATGGAACATCTCACGGCACTATTGCATGACACAGTTGACCATTTCCAGGCCGTGTGGGCACCATGGGACTACTTTGCGGGACAGGAGGATCTGTGAGACTGAGGCCTATGGGTCCTATGGAAGGAGCATGGACTCTTGAAACCCTTCCCTCTTCCCTCCTATTTCTCCTCTCCCCTCCTAACCCTCCTCACCTGTCCTGTCATTGTTTGTCTAGGTTCGATAAGAATTGTGAATTTTATGTTTTATTTTATGTATGAAAAACGTAAATTGAAAATCTCAATAAAAATTCAAAGTTTAAAAAAAAAAAAAAAAAAAAAAAAAAGACGTCTCTACCAATACAGGAGGTCAGTTCATAGGAATGCGTTAAATCCGAAGCTTTCGTTAAGACCCTCGGGGGCCACAGTGCAAAGCCTTATATATCCATCGGCTTTCCGAGCGTGCAAGGGTTCTGCCAATGTCCCCACCACGCACATCAGTTTTAATCTGATCGATGGCCTTTATTGGTAATAGTCGAGAATCCGAATTGTGAAAATCCTTTAAAATGCCGGGGAATCGTCTTGAGTTTCTCATTACTAGATGTTTCTTTCGAGTTTTTTATATCTCTGACGTGTTCCTCTACACGGATTTTTAATTCCCGAGTTGTCATACCTATATAGAATAGGTCGCATGGGCAGGTAGCTTGATATACTACAGCTTTAGAGGAACAATTCAGGAACATTCTTATTTCATATTCCCTATTGTCCTTAGCGCCCCGGAAGGTTTTTGCCTTACACATATTCCTGCAAGCTTTACATAATCCACAAGGGTAGAACCCCATCACACTTGTCTTATGTTGGTTAGATGTAGTACCATAGTGGCTGCGCACAAGGTAGTCCTTCATATTCCTGGCCCGCCGTGCCATGACAAGTGGATATTGTGGAATATTGGGCTTCAATGTTGAATCTGTTTTCAAAATATCCCAATGTTTCTTAATAATTTCCACAATATCATGCCAGCGGTTATTGTACGTTGTTATAAGGCGGACCGCATCTTGCCTTTGTTTGTTAGGTTGTACAAAATTGGAATACAATAAAGATTCCCTTGTGCTTTTCCTAGCTCGGTCAAATCCATTTTTGATCGTTCTTCTGCTGTATCCACGGTGCAGGAACCTTTGAGCTAGGTCTTTTGCCTGCACCGAGAATGCCTCCTCAGAAGAACAGATCCTCCGAGCTCTAAGAAACTGAGCGATGGGGATACTTTTGATTGTTGCAGGGGGATGTGATGACTGAGCATGTAGAAACCCGTTAGTCGCCGTTGGCTTCCTATATATCTCAGTCATCAATCTCCCGTCCTGAGATGTTTGAATTCTAAGGTCCAAAAAATCAATTTCCCTACCAGACCGGTATGTTAGGAATATATTGGCAGAGTTGGTATTAAGACGATCAATGAACATTTTCAGTTCACCGGGGCCTCCATCCCACAAAAACCAGACGTCCTCTATATATCGCATCCAATTGTTGACTTTATAGATATTGACGTCTGGTTCCGTGAGGAATATCTCTCTCTCCCATGCCCCCAAGAAAAGATTGGCATAGGCTGGGGCGCAAGCCGCCCCCATAGCAGTGCCCTGCTGTTGAATGTAAGTCGCCCCCTTAAATGTAAAAACATTGTGGGTCAAAATGAACTCCAGCAATGTTAAAAGGAGTTTGACTAATCCATTCTCCAGATTACTAGTACTTAGAAAATATTCTACAGCTCTAAGCCCGTCATGGTGACTGATAGACGTATAAAGACTTTCTAGGTCGGCAGTCACCATTACGGTACCTGGTTCGAGCGCAATATTATCTAGTCTCTTGAGTGCCTCGGTAGTGTCCCTAATGTATGATGGGAGAGAGGCAGCCAGAGACTTCAGATAGTAATCCAGCATCTGGCATACTCTCTCACACAGCCCTTCGAGCCCTGATACTATTGGGCGTCCAGGAGGGCAATCGCTATTTTTGTGCAACTTGGGTATAAAATACATTGTTGACATCTTTGGATGTTTGACAACGAAACACTCAAATAGTTTTTTTTTTGGGGATGATACCGTCCCTAAGGGCATGTTCCAGAATATTCACCAGTTCTTCCTGGAACCCTGGTAATGGGTCCATGTACAGTCTCCTATAGCATGTCCTGTTATTTAACTGCCTACTGGCTTCCTTCTCATACATGCTATTGGGCCAGATGACAAGGTTGCCACCCTTGTCAGCCGGTTTAAACTGCACATCTGTCCATTCTCTCAATTCATCCAGAGCCCCTCTTTCTTGCTTGCTCAAATTAGAAAATCTGCTAGGTTTACGATTAAGTTGTTCGATGTCACGAGATACCATTTTTACAAAAACGTCAACCGCGGGGCACAAACTCAGTGGTGGAAATCTCTTAGATTTAGTATAGAGGTGGGTGGGAAACTTACTTATTGTAGCGCCTTCTGCTTCTTCCGCCAATGTTTCAAGCGCTTCTAGTGCCTCCTCCTCCCTTTCCACCTCTGTTGGCCCCCCTGTAGCAGATTGATTAAACATACGTTTGAACAGCAATTTACGGGCGAACAAATGTACATCCTTTATGGCCGTGAACGTGTCCAGCTGCATAGTAGGGGCAAAGGAAAGGCCCCTGCTAAGCAGCTGGATCTGAACATCGGACAGTGCATTACAAGTTGATTACCTTGTACTGGTCTAGGCGTTCACTCACAGCCTGGGGGGTGTAGATACCAGGTTTCCATACACCACCAGATCTTGTATTTATCATGCTACCAGACAGGAGTTCGTCCCCCGATTGTTCAGCTTCACTGGCCGTAGCGGCAGAAGAAATGGAACCTACTTTGTCCCTGTTTCTCTTTATTGAGCCGGTTGCTAATTGCCACTTAAAGATTTTTTTATTGGCATAGTCAGAGACATCCCTTTGGTATTTCTTTGCTTTAACAGTGCTGATTTCTTTTTCCCATTTCTGGGTGTCTTTCAATTTCTTCCAAAAATTTATTCAGCATTTCCACAGAAAGTTCTTTACGTAAGGTGGTCTCCAAATTTACTATTTGATTGTCCAAAGTTGACAATGATATTTTATTCTTATCTAGAATAATTTCCAGGAAGGTCTTAGTGCAGCTTTCTGCCGCTTCTTCCCATCTTTTGACGAAATTTTCGTCTTCTAGTGGGAAGGATGGGTATATTTGTATCCTCAACCCTCTTGGAGTAATACGATTCAGCAGATAATTTTCAAGCGACATATTTGTCCACCATATTTTAACCCTCTTATGAACACAATCCCTGTATTGGTTGCAAATTTATCTATTGGTAGAAGACGTCTGATTTAATTCCATAGAGGAATCACATTTGAATAAATCTGCCGCCCTGCTGCGCCATGCCATTTCCTTCGTTTTGAAATCCATAATGTACAGATGTGGGATAAACACTGTAAACATACAGGTAACTGTTAGCACGTATAGCCACATATTCCACATATTGCACTGATATAATCAGAGCACACCCTGTTGTGCCTGTTCGTTTGTCTATATGTTTTATTTGTCTTTATAAAAATAAAGTATTAATTTTATGAAAGCTAAGAATCATATATATTCTTGGTCTGAGGATATAAGTGGTATTATCGTCTGATAAGATGTAGCTCTGATTATATCAGTGCATTATGTGGAATATGTGGTTATACATGCCCGTGGACATACACGGCTCTGCTGCATGCCCGTGGACATACACGGCTCTGCTGCATGCCCGTGGACATACACGGCTCTGCTGCATGCCCGTGGACATACACGGCTCTGCTGCATGCCCGTGGACATACACGGCTCTGCTGCATGCCCGTGGACATACACGGCTCTGCTGCATGCCCGTGGACATACACGGCTCTGCTGCATGCCCGTGGACATATACGGCCCTGCTGCATGCCCGTGGACATACACGGCTCTGCTGCATGCCCGTGGACATACACGGCTCTGCTGCATGCCCGTGGACATACACGGCTCTGCTGCATGCCCGTGGACATACACGGCTCTGCTGCATGCCCGTGGACATACACGGCTCTGCTGCATGCCCGTGGACATACACGGCTCTGCTGCATGCCCGTGGACATACACGGCTCTGCTGCATGCCCGTGGACATACACGGCTCTGCTGCATGCCCGTGGACATACACGGCTCTGCTGCATGCCCGTGGACATACACGGCTCTGCTGCATGCCCGTGGACATACACGGCTCTGCTGCATGCCCGTGGACATACATGGCTCTGCTGCATGCCCGTGGACATATACGGCCCTGCTGCATGCCCATAAGCATGCACACTACATGCACATATAGGCAAACAGCTCAACTACATGCACCTATAGATGCACACAACGTTGCTGCATGCACACTAAATGCACATGTAGACAAATATAGCCCTGTATACTACATGCATACTACATGCAAATTTAGACATACACCGTTCTACTACATGCACATATAGACACACAGCTCTGCTACATCCACACTAATATTTATGTGTATAAATGTATATGTGTGTGTGTGTATATATATATATATATATATATATGTGTGTGTGTATGTATGTATATGTGTATGTATGTATATGTATAGATATATATATAAAATATATACTAGAAGGTGGCCCGATTCTAACGCATCGGGTATTCTAGAATTTATTGTGTAGTTAATGTATGTTTTTTGTTATATATATCGATGTAGTTGTGTGTAGTTGTCAAGTGTTTGTGTGGGGGTGCTGTAAATGTTCTGGGTGTTGTCTGGGTGTGGGGGGGTGTGAGAGCGGTGTTGTGTGTGTTGCGTTGTTTGTAGAGCGCTGTGTGTCTACAGTGTTGTGTGTGTGTGTTGCGCGGTTTGTGTGGGTGTGTGTTTTGGGGGGAGGTATGTTTTGTGCAGTGTGTTGCAGGAGTAGTCCTGGAGAAAGAGAATTAGAATAGGAGGAGTAGTCCTGGGGGGAGAGGAGTATAATAGGAGGAGTAGTCCTGGGGGGAGAGGAGTATAATAGGAGGAGTAGTCCTGGGGGAGAGGAGTATAATAGGAGGAGTAGTCCTGGGGGGAGAGGAGTATAATAGGTGGAGAAGTCCTGGGGGGAGAGGAGTATAAAAGGAGGAGTAGTTTTGGGGGGAGAGAGGAGTATAATAGGTGGAGAAGTCCTGGGGGGAGAGGAGTATAATAGGAGTAGTAGTCCTGGGGGGAGAGAGGAGTATAATAGGTGGAGAAGTCCTGGGGGGAGAGGAGTATAATAGGAGGAGTAGTCCTGGGGGGAGAGGAGTATAATAGGAGGAGTAGTCCTGGGGGGAGAGGAGTATAATAGGAGGAGTAGTCCTGGGGGGAGAGGAGTATAATAGGAGGAGTAGTCCTGGGGGGAGAGGAGTATAATAGGAGGAGTAGTACTGGGGGGAAAGGCGTATAATAGGAGGAGTAGTACTGGGAGGAGAGGAGTATAATAGGAGGAGTAGTCCTGGGGGAGAGGAGTATAATAGGAGTAGTAGTCCTGGGGGGTGAGGAGTATAATAGGAGGAGTAGTCCTGGGGGGAGAGGAGTATAATAGGAGGAGTAGTCCTGGGGGGAGAGGAGTATAATAGGAGGAGTAGTCCTGGAGGTGAGGAGTATAATAGGAGGAGTAGTCCTGGAGGTGAGGAGTATAATAGGAGGAATAGTCCTGGAGGTGAGGAGTATAATAGGTGGAGTAGTCCTGGGCGCGCTCCCGTACACTGTGTACAGTACACTGTCAGCGCCGCAACTTCCTGGTCACATGACAACACGTGATCGGAGGTTGTTGCGCGGCCACTGTGTTGTACACAGTGCACGGGATCGCGCCGGATCTGACAAAGTGAGGAAAAGGCAAGTATTAAAAGCGACAGTACTGACGTGTGCCGGGGCAAGCTAGTTACATCAGGTAACTAAGGAAAGCGGTTTCTATAGTTACCCGATGTGTACTATAGTTACCAGCCTATGCCGGCTCTGGCACACGTGTGCCGGAGCCGGGGTAAGCTAGTGGCTTAACACATTCGGTCTTTTTTCCACTTTGTCCTGCCGGTGTGGACTTCCGGGGCTGCAGCAGTTACCTGGGTGGGAAACGGGGCTCTGTGTGGGTTCTAGGAATGCGTGGGGGGGGCGGGGCCAGGGCGAGCATCCAATCCGTACGGGGGGCGGGGCCAGGGCGAGGTGAGCGGCCAATCCGTGCGGGGGGGGCAGGGCAAGGTGAGCGGCTAATCCGTGCGGGGGGGCAGGGCCAGGGCAAGGTGAGCGGCCAATCCGTGCGGGGGTGGGGCCAGGCCGAGCTGAGTGGCCAATCCGACGGTTGTCACTGTAAGGACACTGTCACCGTGACACAATTTTGGAGCAAGACAGACAGACAGAATAAGGCAATTATATATATAGACTAGGTGGCCCAATTCTATGCATCGGGTATTCTAGAATTTACGTATTGTGTAGTTAATGTATGATTTTTGTTATATATATATAGATGTTGTGTGTAGTTGCCAAGTGTTTGTGTAGGGCACTGTAAATGTTCTGGGTGTTGTCTGGGTGTGGGGGTGTGTGAGAGTGGGGTTGTTTGTGTGTTGCGTTGTGTGTTGCATTGTTTGTGGAGCGCTGTGTGTGTGTGTGTGGTGATGTGTGTTGCACGGTTTGTGTGGGTGTGTGTGTAGGCATGTGTGTGGGTGTGGGTGTGTGGGGTGGGTGTGTGTGTTTTGGGGGGAGATATGTTTTGTGCAATGTGTGTGTTGCGCGGTATGTGCATATATTTGTGTGTGCCGCGGTGTTTGTGTGTTGTGTGTGTGCGGTGTTGTCTGTGTGGGTGTCTGTGTAGGGCGGTGTTTGTGGTTCCCAGTGTGTGTGTGGTGTGTTCTGCGGTGCGTGTGTTTTGGGGGGAGGTGTGCACCCCCCCCATCGTGGTCCACCCCCCATGCTGCACCCCCCATCGTGCTCTTTCCCCCATGCTGCGCATCCCCCATCGTGCTCCATCCCCCATGCTGCGCATCCCCCATCGTGCTCCATCCCCCATGCTGCGCATCCCCCATCGTGCTCCATCCCCCATGCTGCGCACCCCCCATCGTGCTCCATCCCCCATGCTGCGCACCCCCATCGTGCTCCATCCCCCATGCTGCGCACCCCCAATCGTGTTTCATATCCCCATTCTGGGCACCCCCCATCGTGGTCCACCCCCCATCGTGCTCCGTCCCCCATGCTGCACTCCCCATCGTGCTCCATCCCCCATGCTGCGCACCCCCCATCGTGCTCCATCCTCCATGCTGCACCCCCCCATCGTGCTCCATTCCCCATGCTGCACTCCCCATCATGCTCCATCCCCCATGCTGCGCACCCCCCATTGTGCTCCATCCCCCATCATGCTCCATCCCCCATGCTGCGCACCCCCCATGCTGCGCACCCCCATAGTGTTTCATCCCCCCATTCTGGGCACCCCCATCGTGCTCCATCCCCCATGCTGCACCCCCCATCGTGCTCCATCCCTCATGCTGCACTCCCCATCGTGCTCCATCCCCCATGCTGCGCACCCCCCATTGTGCTCCATCCCCCATCATGCTCCATCCCCCATGCTGCGCACCCCCCATGCTGCGCACCCCCATAGTGTTTCATCCCCCCATTCTGGGCACCCCCATCGTGCTCCATCCCCCATGCTGCACCCCCCATCGTGCTCCATCCCTCATGCTGCACTCCCCATCGTGCTCCATCCCCCATGCTGCGCACCCCCATCGTGCTCCATCCCCCATGCTGCGCACCCCCCATCGTGCTCCATCCCCCCATGCTGCGCACCCCCCATCGTGCTCCATCCCCCATGCTGCACCCCCCATCGTGCTCCATCCCCCATGCTGCACCCCTCATCGTGCTCATCCCCCATGCTGCGCACCCCCCCATCGTGTTTCATCCCCCCATTCTGGGCACCCCCCATCGTGGTCCACCCCCCATGCTGCACCCCCCATCGTGCTCCATCCCCCATGCTGCACCCCCCATCGTGCTCCATCCCTCATGCTGCACCCCTCATCGTGCTCCACCCCCCATCGTGCTCCATCCCCCATGCTGCACTCCCCATCGTGCTCCATCCCCCATGCTGCGCACCCCCCATCGTGCTCCATCCCCCATGCTGCGCACCCCCCATCGTGCTCCATCCCCCCATTCTGGGCACCCCCCATCGTGGTCCACCCCCCATGCTGCACCCCCCATCGTGCTCCATCCCCCATGCTGTACCCCCCATCGTGCTCCATCCCCCATGCTGTACCCCCCATCGTGCTCCATCCCCCATGCTGCACCCCCCATCGTGCTCCACCCCCCATCGTGCTCCATCCCCCATGCTGCACTCCCCATCGTGCTCCATCCCCCATGCTGCGCACCCCCCATCGTGCTCCATCCCCCATGCTGCGCACCCCCCATCGTGTTTCATCCCCCCCATTCTGGGAACCCCCATCGTGCTCCATCCCCCATGCTGCAAACCCCTCAGAGAGGAGTATAATAGAAGGATTATAATGGGAGGAGTAGTCCTGGTGAAAGAGGAGTATAATGGGAGGAGTTGTCCTGGGGGGGAGGTGTATAGGTGCCCAACGTGTGTGGGGGGCGTGGCCGAGCGGGCATAGTGTGAGGGGGCGTGGCCTAGTGGGCATAGTGGGAGGGGCGTGGCCTAGCGGGCATCGCGTGCGGGGGCGTGGCCTAGCGGGCATCGCGTGCGGGGGGCATGGCCTAGTGAGCATCGCGTGCGGGGGGCATGGCCTAGCGGGCATCGCGTGCGGGGGCGGGCCTGGCCAAACGGTTAATCCATGCGGGGGGCGGGGTCAGGCCGAGCCAAGCGGCCAATCCGTGTGGAGAGGCGGGGCCAGGCCGAGCCCAGCAGCCGACGGTTGTCACTGTAAGGACACTGTCACGGTGACACAATGTCACAGTGACACAATTTTGGAGCAAGACAGACAGACAGAATAAGGCAATTATATATATACTAGAAGGTGGCCCGATTCTACGCATCGGGTATTCTAGAATTTACGTATTGTGTAGTTCATGTATGATTTTTGTTATATATATATATATATGTTGTTGTGTGTAGTTACCAAGTGTTTGTGTAGGGCGCTGTACATGTTCTGGGTGTTGTCTGGGTGTGATGGGGGGTGAGAGCGGTGTTGTTTGTGTGTTGCGTTGTTTGTGGAGCGCTGTGTGTCTGTAGCGTTGTGTGTGTGTTGCGCAGTTTGTGTGTGTGTGGTGTGTTTTGGGGGGAGGTATGTTTTGTGCAATGTGCGTGTTGTGCGGTATGTGCGTATATTTGTGTGTGCAGCGTTGTCTGTGTGTGTGGGTGTCTGTGTAGGGCAGTTGTTTGTGTTTCCCAGTGTGTGTGTGTGGTGTGGTGTGTTGTGCAGTGCGCGCGCGCGCGTATGTGTGTGTGTTGGGGGGAGGTGTGCACTTCCCATCGTGCTCCATCCCCCATGCAGCGCACTCCCCATCGTGCTCCATCCCGTATGCTGCGCACCCCCCATCGTGCTCCATCTCCCATCCTGCGCACTCCCAAACGTGCTCCATCCGCCATGCTGCGCACTCCCAAACGTGCTCCATCCGCCATGCAGCGCACTCCCCATCTTGCTCCATCCCCCATGCTGCGCACTCCCAAACGTGCTCCATCCGCCATGCTGCGCACTCCCAAACGTGCTCCATCCGCCATGCTGCGCACTCCCAAACGTGCTCCATCCGCCATGCTGCGCACTCCCAAACGTGCTCCATCCCCTATGCTGCGCACCCCCCATCGTGCTCCATTTCCCATCCTGCGCACTCCCAAACGTGCTCCATTCGCCATGCTGCGCACTCCCAAACGTGCTCCATCCGCCATGCTGCGCACTCCCAAATGTGCTCCATCCGCCATGCTGCGCACTCCCCATCGTGCTCCATCCCCCATGCTGCGCACTCCCAAACGTGCTCCATCCGCCATGCAGCGCACTCCCCATCGTGCTCCATCCGCCATGCTGCGCACTCCCAAACGTGCTCCATCTGCCATGCTGCGCACTCCCAAACGTGCTCCATCCGCCATGCTGCGCACTCCCAAACGTGCTCCATCCGCCATGCTGCGCACTCCCAAACGTGCTCCATCCGCCATGCTGCGCACTCCCAAACGTGCTCCATCTGCCATGCTGCGCACTCCCAAACGTGCTCCATCCGCCATGCTGCGCACTCCCAAAGGTGCTCCATCCGCCATGCTGCGCACTCCCAAAGGTGCTCCATCCGCCATGCTGCGCCAGCATCAGCCTCTCCGTCTCCAGCATCAGCGTCCCCATCCCAGCCTTCCCCAGGTTCAGCCTCTCTCCTCTCAGCCTCCTCCAGCACGCCGTGCTCCTCTGCCGACACTCACAGATCCGATCGCATACACTCACACACACCCACACACACCCACCCGATCGCATACACTCACACCCACCCGATCGCATACACTCACACCCACCCGATCGCATACACTCACACCCACCCGATCGCATACACTCACACCCACCCGATCGCATACACTCACACCCACCCGATCGCATACACTCACACACACCCGATCGCATACACTCACACACACCCGATCGCATACACTCACACACACCCGATCGCATACACTCACACACACCCGATCGCATACACTCACACACAAAGACACACACACTGACGATATTGCACATACGGGCTGATACTCACAACATCCGGGGATATCACATGCTTCTGGCCATGTGATCCCCCGGCAGGTCCTGGAAGCTCACAACAGCACAGTATCGCCGCCGAGAAGCAAGCGATATCCCAGGATGTTGTGAGTATGTGGATGCGATGTGATGTGTGAGGTGTGTGTGAGTGTGATCTGATTTGTGTGTATGTGTGTGCTGTTATGTGTGTGCTGTTATGTGTGTGTATGTTCCGCAGCTGCAGGACCTTGATGTGTGGATGCGATGTGATGTGTGTGTGAGGTGTGTGTGAGAGTGAGTGTGAGCCGGTGTACACTGGTAACTATGATACACATCGGGTAACTAAGGGACCTTAGTTACCCGTTGTGTATAATGGTTAGCAGCTTTCACGGCCTCCGTCAAGATCCCAGCATCGCAAGGTTATGTCTGGCGCTGCCGGGATCCTGACGGAGCCGGTGTAGAAGCAAGCGATATCCCAGCATGTTGTGATGTGTGAGGTGTGTGTGAGAGTGAGTGTGAGAGTGAGTGTGATCTGATGTGTGTGTGTACTCACCTGGGAATCGGAGCTCCGTGTCAGTTGGGCCAGAGCCAGCGTGCATTGCGTGAGGGGGGCGGGGCCTGCAGAGAGCCGGGGCGAGAGGCCAATCCGTGTGGGGGGGCGGGGCCATGGCGAGCCCAGCGGCCAATCAGCTTTGTGTCACCGTAAGGACACAATTTCGGAGCATGACAGACAGACAGACAGACAGAATAAGGCAATTATATATATAGATATATATATATATATATATATATATATATATATATATATATATATATATATATATCTATATATATATACATACATACATACATACATACATACATACATACATACATATATATATAGTGCCTTGCGAAAGTATTCGGCCCCTTGAACTTTTCAAGCTTTTCCCACATTGCAGGCTTCAATTATAAAGATAAAAAAATTTAATTTTTTTGGTGAAGAATCAACAAGTGGGACACAATTGTGAAGTAGAACAAAATTTATTGCTTATGTTAAACTTTTGTAGAAAATAAAAAACTGAAAAGTGGGGCGTGCAATTACAGCTGCATGTCGCTTGAGGTATGTCTCTATCAGTTTTTCACATCGATAGACTGAAATTCTTGCCCATTCTTCCTTTGCAAATAGCTGGTTTTAGGTTTGGACTTTGACTTGGTCATTCTAACACCTGGATACGTTTTTGTGAACCATTCTATTGTAGATTTTGCTTTGTTTTAGATCATTGTCTTGTTGGAAGACAAATCTCCGTCCCAGTCTCAGGCCTTTGCAGACTCCAACAGGTTTTCTTCAAGAATGGTCCTGTATTTGGCACCATCCATGTTCCCATCAATTTTAACCACCTTCCCTGTCCCTGCTGAAGAAAAGCTATGCAATGAAGCCACCTATAGCCCCACCTGTTGGAAAACAACGGAGTTAGCATTTTTATTTCGAAAACGGAACGAGATAGAGAAAAAAAGTGAATTACAAAGTTGTAGGGCATCATTAATTCAATACGAATAGACACCTTGCACACAGAAATGCTGTGATATGAAACCCATGACCCCCCCCTTCCTGGAAACATTGAATGCTGGTCACGTATATGGCGCTCATTTAAATTTGATGCTCAAAGTGGCCACCGACAGCTGCAATGCACATCTGGACTCTGCATACAGCATACTGTATCTTGCTGCACGTTGTGCAATATGGTAGGTGACACGTTTGCACCAGCATCTGTGATACGTCGTCGAAGGTCTTGCAATATTGGTGGAGGGGTCTGTGATACCAATGTGATATGACTGAAGAATGAGTGTGATTAGATAGGAATCCTAATCAAAAGATAGTGATCACAGGTCTTATTGATCCATCCAAACTCAGTATCAGAGAGGTGTCCTCTGGTTGACCCGATTTTACCATGAAGAGTACGTGTTAGTAGGTCTTGAGCAAACCACTATTATGAGGAAGGAACGCTTACAGTTCAACATATGCAGGAAACAAGTGGTTAGTTAGCAACATGTGTAGGAAACTAGCGATGTAAAATTCACGGCTCTTTGCAACATATGCAGGAAACCAGTGGTCAGCTAGCAACATGTGTAGGAAGCTACTGGTGCCCACAGCAGCGTGTGTCCAGGTTACATGACCATGACTCGGCAATCACATGCTGGTCACCAATTGCAATATTCAGTGCACACGACGACCACAATGTACAAAGTTTGGTATAAAAATACAGGGCTCGCTCAGTGAGATAGGGACATTTCCAGGACGCTCAAGTGGACGCACTGCGCCTGTGATGCAGAGGCCGGGTTGTCTTCCTTCTCACTAATCGAGTCCCTCCGATGAGGAAGGAGTGCTACAACATACGGTAATGTTGATGCATATTTCTGTTATTGTATAAGATTCTATGACTATAAAGTAGTGCTAATGCCTATGTACCGTTGATTATTCATGTGCTATTAAAATAAATAATATCTTGCTATAAAGAATCTTAGTATTCGTGCCTGATTAGGATATCAGTGAGCACTTCGTAAGTACGGGCTTTCAGCCCCTTTTAGGAGAATTTAGCAAGACAGGGTTGCATACACCTGCTGTTTGATGTGACCTCACAGAAAGAAGTCCAATGCAGTCAGGTCAGGTGAGTGTGGAGGCCACTCCACGCAGCCACCATACCCAATGACTTGTAGGAAGGTCTCCATGAGGTATCGCTTCACGTCCGCAGCCTTGTGAGTATTACAAGTTCTAATCATAGCATTTCTGTATGCAAGGAGTCGATTCGTATTGATTTGATTATGCCCTACAACTTTGTAATTCACTTTATTTCTCTATTTCATTCAGTTTTCAAAATAAAAATGCTAACTCCGTTGTTTTCCACCAGGGGGCGCTATAGGTGGTTCATTGCGTAGCGCATGGCTACTTTACTATACCCAGACACCACTTCTATGCCTATAGTTCCCGCCGTCTCAAGTTAATGGCGGCGGACAGGATATGGGTGGACAGTGTGTGTGTGTGTGTATATAATATATATATATATATATATATATAATTTCCAATATATAAAGCTGAATGTGTGTGTGTGTGTGTGTGTGTGTGTGTGTGTGTGTGTGTGTGTATGTATGTCCGGGGTTGGCATCTCCACCGTCGCAGCTACAGCCACAAAATTTTGCACACTCACACTTCTGGACCCCGAGAGCGTCATAGGCTATGTTTTGAGGGGAAAATTTAACCCCGCTTTTTACAGTTATTCACCAGAAAACCTGCCTCCATTAAAGCGAATAGAGCTGGGAGCCACAGTGCAGCCAGAACTTCAGAAGAATGCGCAGCCACGCCCTTATATGGAATGTTGGCTTGTCACAATGCAGCCAGGGAAAGAGGCAGACACAGACAGGGAAAGAGGCAGACACAGACAGGGAAAGAGGCAGACACAGACAGGGAAAGAGGCAGACACAGACAGGGAAAGAGGCAGACACAGACAGGGAAAGAGGCAGACACAGACAGGGAAAGAGGCAGACACAGACAGGGAAAGAGGCAGACACAGACAGGGAAAGAGGCAGACACAGACAGGGAAAGAGGCAGACACAGACAGGGAAAGAGGCAGACACAGACAGGGAAAGAGGCAGACACAGACAGGGAAAGAGGCAGACACAGACAGGGAAAGAGGCAGACACAGACAGGGAAAGAGGCAGACACAGACAGGGAAAGAGGCAGACACAGACAGGGAAAGAGGCAGACACAGACAGGGAAAGAGGCAGACACAGGCAGGGAAAGAGGCAGACACGGGCAGAGAGACAGACACGGGCAGAGAGACAGACACGGGCAGAGAGACAGACACGGGCAGAGAGACAGACACGGGCAGAGAGACAGACACGGGCAGAGAGACAGACACGGGCAGAGAGACAGACACGGGCAGAGAGACAGACACGGGCAGAGAGACAGACACGGGCAGAGAGACAGACACGGGCAGAGAGACAGACACGGGCAGAGAGACAGACACGGGCAGAGAGACAGACACGGGCAGAGAGACAGACACGGGCAGAGAGACAGACACGGGCAGAGAGACAGACACGGGCAGAGAGACAGACACGGGCAGAGAGACAGACACGGGCAGAGAGACAGACACGGGCAGAGAGACAGACACGGGCAGAGAGACAGACACGGGCAGAGAGACAGACACGGGCAGAGAGACAGACACGGGCAGAGAGACAGACACGGGCAGAGAGACAGACACGGGCAGAGAGACAGACACGGGCAGAGAGACAGACACGGGCAGAGAGACAGACACGGGCAGAGAGACAGACACGGGCAGAGAGACAGACACGGGCAGAGAGACAGACACGGGCAGAGAGACAGACACGGGCAGAGAGACAGACACGGGCAGAGGGACAGACACGGGCAGAGGGACAGACACGGGCAGAGGGACAGACACGGGCAGAGGGACAGACACGGGCAGAGGGACAGACACGGGCAGAGGGACAGACACGGGCAGAGGGACAGACACGGGCAGAGGGACAGACACGGGCAGAGGGACAGACACGGGCAAAGGGACAGACACGGGCAAAGGGACAGACACGGGCAAAGGGACAGACACGGGCAAAGGGACAGATACGGGCAAATGGACAGATACGGGCAAATGGACAGATACGGGCAAATGGACAGATACGGGCAAATGGACAGATACGGGGAAAGGGACAGACACGGGGAAAGGGACAGACGAGGAAAGGGACAAAGAGATATATACAGAGGGGGAGACACAGAGAATGGGAGAGAAACAGGGAGACAGTTACTATCCCGGGCAGTGTCGGGTGCTATGTTGTGAGGCGAAATTTTAGCCCAGCACGTTCCAATTTACCAATCAATTTTGCCCCTATCTACATAATGGGGAAAAAGTGAAACGAAAAGTGTTGGGGGCAAATTGACAGCTGCCAGATGTGAAGAAGGGGACTTAAAGAATGAGAGCGATGGCGCCAAAGAGTATATATTGTACAGTTGCTAAGGTGGGGCCCCGACATGGGATACTCACCACACTTGGGGATATGAACACACACACAAAATGTGCCACACACTACCACGTACTTGAACACATATACCACCCTCAGCACACATCTCACCACACATACACCAACCTCGCCACATAATCGCCCTAAAACACACACAAGTCTGGTATTATCCTTCAAAAATAAAAATCTGATTAATAAGCAGCCAAACTACAAGAACAACAAATGTACCATATAGGAAATACGGCAGCTGTCAGTCACATGACCTGTCTATTATGTGTATGTGTGAGCTAATATATACTGTGAGGGGGAGGGCTTTCTGTTGCCTGGAGATTTATCAGGCTGGCAATAGCAACCAATCACAGCTTAGCTTATATTTTGCTACAGTTAATTAATCTGAGCTCTGATTGGTTAATATAGGCAACAATTTAATAATTACATTTCTATCTATTTGTTTAGTGGTTTTTGGGTGAGAGATTGATAGACTGAGAAAGAGACAGGGACAGTCAGAGACAGACAGGGAAAGAGACAGACAGACAAAGAGAGAGAGAGAGAGAGAAAGAGATATATATATAGAGGGGGAGGCAGACATTATAATTACATTTATATCTATGTGGTTTTTGTGTGAATACATTTTTGTTAATACATGCTATTTTGTTAACAGCAGTTATTAACCCGGGCGAAGCCGGGTAGTACAGCTAATATATTAATATATATATAATAAAAAGAGAGAGAGATATACACACAGTGCTGGAAAAAAGTATTGGCACCCCTGCAATTCTGACAGATAATACTCAGTTTCTTCTTGAAAATGATTGCAATCTCAAATTCTTTGGTATTATTATCTTCATTTATTTTGCTTGCAATGAAAACTTGCCGCAGGTAAGTTACAGGTGCTGTTAATTACACAAATTAGAGAAGCATCACATGATTTTTCAAACAGTGCCAATACTGTTGTCCACCCCCTTTTTATGTTTGGTGTGGAATTATATCCAATTTGGCTTTGACAATTTTTTTTTTTTTTCCATTGAAGACAAATTAAATGAAGAAAATAATACCAATGAATTTGTGATTGCAATCATTTTCAAGAAGAAACTGAGTATTATCTGACAGAATTGCAGGGGTGCCAATACCTTTGACCTTTTTTGTTATCCGTGTGAAAATAAAAAATTTACAGCTAACAGAACATTTTTGTATGAAAAAAGGTTTTTTTGTTTTTTTTTATTTTATTTTCATGGCTCAATGTTGTGAAATTCCGTGAAGCACCCGGGGGTACATGGTGCTCACCACGCATCTAGATAAGTTTCTTGAGGGGACTAGTTTCCAAAACAGGGCCGTGTGTGTGTGTGTGTGTGTGTGTGTGTGTGTGTGTGTGTGTGGTGGGGGTGGGGGGGTCAGGGGTCCACTGTTTAAACATATCAGGAGCTCTCCAAACACGACATGGAGTCCACTAACGATTAGAGATAGGCGAACCTGCAGAGATTTAGTTTGGCAGGCTAGGGCTTGAACCTGAAATTGAGCCCAGACCCCAAACCCTATATAAATCCAAGGGACCCAAACTTAAATGCTATAAAATGGTGTTAGCAAGGGCTAGAGGGTTGCAAAAAGATGCAAAATTAGAATTAAAGCAGGACAGTTATACTTACCAAGTTTCCACACGGCCGTCACACTGCTTCCTGGTCTTCTCATTGAACCTCATGCTTCCCCGACCACCCTTTGTGACCGTATCGGTAATTTGTTGCCGTCAGACTATCTGCATGCTGGCATCTGTGATTGGTTGCCCTTACAATAGCCGTCTGAGTCTCCGAAGTGCAGTGTGAAAATAAATAATTGGTAAAAATGTCATAGGGTCCCCCGTATTTTAATATTCAGCACAGATAAAGCAGACAGCTGAAGGCTGCAGCCATTAATTGTGTGCATTATTTTGGCTGTGTATCAAATACAAGAGACCCCCATGCATCTTCTTCTTCTTTTTTTTTTTTTTTTTTTTTTTTTTTAAATTAAAAAAATTTAAAAAATTGTGTGTGCTTCAACCCCAATTTTTATACCCAGCCAAGATAAATCAGACAGCTGGGGGCTGGTATTCTCAGGCTAGGGAGGCCCATGGTTGAGACGTCCCCAGGCTAAAAATAGCAGCCTGCAGCTGCCAAGAATTGGCACATCCATTAAATATACCAATCCTGGTGCTTTACCCAGCTCTTCCAGATTGACCTAGAGTTGGTGGCAATCTGGGTAATATAAGAGGTAAATGACAGCTGAAATTTGTAAAAAAAAAAACCAAAAAAAACCACACAGGTGTCATAAAGCCTGAGGTTAGTTATGGAGATTGGGACTGCCTAATGCTAATCTTGTAAGTAAAAAGAAATGAACACCTTCTTTCTCCAATTTATTAATCCCCCAAAGCACCATTATAGGTCTGACATAGTCCACAGACATGTCGTCCCATGACGATCCCGACTCTGCTACATCTAAGGTTGCAGTGCACTGTCACATTAAAAAATGTGACTGATCACTTAAGCCTGCAGGACACACTGACTGAGCCGCAGCTGTGAACGGTGACGTCATTGAGTGCAATTGAGATCATAGGTGGCTGTTTCCATGGTACCCCAGCAGTGACCTCAGGTGAACTGATCGGTAAACTCATTGAACTCCGCAATCTCACCTCAGGTTAAGTGATTGAACTCAATGCCGAATTAGTGTATGAGTCGATGTGCGCACATAGAGTATTTTGTTGCAGACATTTCTGCACTAAACCTGCATCTCCTGGCAGAGAAATGCACCAAAGCTGCATAAAAACGCATGCTGTTTTGGTGCATTTTTATGTCAGAAGATGCAGATTTGGTGCAGAAATGTCTGCAGCCAAATACTCAATGTGCTCACACAGCCCTAATCTGGTAATCCTTCATTGAGTTAAATAACTTCACCTGAGGTCACAGGTGGGGTTATCACAGTACTTCGTCTGTGACCTCACGTGAACAAAGTTCTCATGGTACCTCACTGATGACATCAGGTGAGCTGATCTGAAGTGAACTCCCCTCAGGTGAAGAGTTATTAACCTCAATGCTGGATTACCAGATTAGGCTACAGTTGAAACCAGAAGTTTACATACACTATCTAAAAAAACACACATGCATGTTTTTCTCACTATCTGTCATGAAATCAGAATAAACCTTTCCCGTTTTAGGTCAATTAGGAACCAAAATTATTTACTTTTGACAAATACCAGAATAATGAGAGAGCAAATGTGTTTTAAGGCATTTTTATTACTTTCTACAAAGTCAAAACTTTACATACATTTCATTAGTATTTGCTACCATTGCCCTTGAACTGTATGGCTTGGGTCAAACATTTTGGATATCCTTCCTCAAGCTTCTCTCAATAGTTGGTAGTAATTTGGGCCCATTCCTCTTGACACAACTGGTTTAAAACATTCTCTTTCATTATTCTGGCATTTGGCAAATTATAAATACTTTTGGTTATCCTAATTGACCCAAAATGAGAAAAACATGCATTTGTGTCTTTTTAGTGTATGTAAACCTTTGGTTTCAGCTGTATGTGTATACGTTGAGTATTTGGTTGCAGACATTGCTGCATCTCCTGGCAAAAAAACGCAAGAAATTCACTTGGGTTTTTTATGCAATTTTGGTTATTTTTTTTTTGTCCGGAGATGTAAATTTGATGCAGAAATATCTGCAACCAAATACTTAATGTGCGCACGTCACCTAACCCGGTACTCTAGTTGTTCTATCTGGCCCCTGAACTTTACAGTGCGGGTTCACCCATCACTGCTAGCAATTCCTGCCAATTTTGCGCTCTGTAATTCAAATGGTGCTACTTCCCTTCCGAGGCCTGCTGTGCGCCCAAACAGTAGATTTCCACCACATGTGGGGTATCTGCATACTCTGGAGAAAATGCACAACAAATTTTGGGGTCCAATTTTTCCTGCTACCCTTGTAAAAATGCAACATTCGCGGCTAAAGTAACATTTTTGTGTGATTTTCTTTTTTTTTTTTTTTTTTTTTTCTCTCCTTGCTTTAGTTCCTGTGAAGCAGCTAAAGGATTACTAAACTTCTTGGATGTGCTTTTGAGCAGTTTGATCGGTGCAGATTTTAGAATGGTGTCACCTTTAGGTATTTTCTGTCACAAAAGCTCCACAAAGTCCCTTCAAATGTCATGTGGTCCCTAAAAAATGGTTTTGTAAATTTAGTTGATAAAATGAGAAATTGCTGGTAAATTTTGAATTCTTGTAACTTCCTAACAAAAAAATATTTTTGAAAAATTGTGCTGATGTACTAGATATGTGGAAAAATGTATTAAACTATTTTGTGTGATGTAACTCTGACTTAGGGTCATAAAAATTCTTCTTTTTCTTCTAAAAATTCCACACTTACGGTATTTTCACTAATAAATACATGCAAATATCATCATAAATTTACCACTAACATGAAGTACAACCTGTCACAATAAAACATGCGCAAAAACACAAGGATCCGTTGAACCTTTCCAGAGTTATAACATTACAAAGTGACACTGGTCAGAATTAAAAAAAAATATAAAAAAAAATGGCCCGGTCATGAAGATAACCAGGCTAAAGGAGTTAATACACTCACACTACATTACATGCACATATAGACACATTTAATACAAAAAAACACTGGGAGTGCTTCTTTTACCACTTCAGTATATTTGACATACCTATAAGTCATGTAAATGCTTAAGTGTCAATCGACACTTAGGATAAGACGGGAAAAATATGCTCTTTAGGGCAGAAAAGATTATGCCTTAAGAATAGTGATGGGAAGACCCAGACTGTAAAAATTCTGATCCGCACAGGTTCACTAGTACTTGTTCACTGACTCGGAACCCGGAGTTCTCAGGTAACTCCGGGTACCTATCTGGAAAGTCAGGTAATTAAAAAGAAAACAAAGAAAACAGAAATTAGGGAGAAGCAGGCATGTTATACTTACCAGTCTCCCGTGCGGCTGTACCACTACTGTTGCGGCTGCTCATACTACTTCTGGAGCCACTTATTATCCTTCACGCATATGCATTGCTCTCCTTGCCCACCGGCAGTCCCGGAATCTGTGATTGGTTGCAGTCAGACCACGCCCCCACCCTGTGTGACAGTATGCCTGACTGCAATGAATCTCAAATGCTTTGTGCGTGCCTATACTAGTATAAAAATAAATAAATTTCGAAAAAAATTGGCGTAGGGCCCCCCCATATTATACCCAGCACAGATAAAGAATACGGCTACGGTCTGCGGCCCCTAGCCGTGTGCTTATCTTGGCTGTGTTTCAAAATAGAGGGATCACATGAAGCTCCAACTGTGACCGCAAATAAACTGGCGTCACTGATCATCGCTGTGGCTCAGTCATTCTCTGCCTGAAGACCATAGTGTGCGGACATGTTCTGTGTCCACGTGCTGTGACTTAAGTAATGTACCAGAAATGGAATAGTAATTGGACCTCGTGTGGATTACATCGGAACTGTGTGTTTTAGGAGTTAATAAATTGGAGAAAAGGGGTGTGGTTTTTTTGTATTTATTTCAATTAAAGGATTTTTTTGATGTTTGTGTTTTTTTCTTTTCACTTATATGTTAGTAATGAGGGGGTCTCATAGATGCCTCTAATTACTAATTTAGAGCTTAGTGGCAGCTGTTGTGAGCTGTCATTAACCCCTTATTAGCCCAATTGCCACCAGGGCAATCGGGATGAGCTAGGTAAAGTTCCGGGATTGTCATGTCTAATGGATGCTACAATCCTGGGAAGCTGCAGGCTGCTATTTTCAGGCTGGAGGTGCCCAATAACCATGGGTCTCCTAAGCCTGAGAATACCAGCCCTCAGCTGTCTGCTTTATCATGGATGGGTATCAAAATTGGGGGGACTGCATGCCGTTTTTTTTTTTTTAAATTCTTTATATAAATTTTTAAAAAAGCCGCATGGGGGCCCTCTTATTTTGATACACAGCCAAGATAAGCACACGGCACGGGGCCGCAGCCTGTAGCTGTATGCTTTATCTGTGCTCTGGTATCATAATATGGGGGAACCCCACACCAATTTTTACATTTATTTTTACACCAAAATAGACAAGCACACAGCGTCTGTGATTGGTTTCCGCAAAACATGCTGTCACACAGGGTGGGGGCGCAGTCTGACTGCAACCAATTACAGATGCCGAAACTGCCGGTGGGTGGGGCAAGCAATGGATATGCATGAGGACGATGAAGGGCCCGAAAGAAGCGGTACAGCCGTGGTAAGTATAACATGCTTGCTCTAATCCCTCTATCCCTTCTACCACTATTTTAAAGCTCCTGATTTGGGTCTCCATAGACTTATATAGGGGTTGACGTACTGCCAGATATCCGGGATTAACCGTCAATCATGGATATGTGTGGATTCGCCTGTCACTACTTAAGAATGAATCTAAACCTTATTCCATTAATGTATTCCCATCCTTTTGATGAATTTGATGGACATGTGTAATTTTTATTTTTTTATTAACCGTATGAACTATGTAATAAGCTGCTGCTAGTGTTGACGTTCTGTAACTTATTTAACATACACACTTGGCCAGGATGAAATTTTAGTTGGAGAAGCCAGTTGAATGAGTATTTAGCCATGAGCTATTTAAGGTGTTTGGTCAACTTGAGGTCTACATACTAGACTTTCTGTAGTGCCCTCTTCAGTAGGCACGAACAGAAAGGCTTCTATGCACATTTATTCACAGAATATAATATTTATCAAGCATGTGTTTTTCAAGGTGTATGGCATATTTGTGTATATGTATTTTTATTTTCATCACTAATAGTAGCCACCAGCAATCTGCATTTTCTCTGAAATAGAAACAATGTTTTGTTTGCACTGTAGTATAACATGTATTATTTGCAATATTCTATTCTAGAATCATGGATTGACTGGATTTTTCCGTGGAGGCATACCTCGAGCTTTACGCAGAACTCTAATGGCTGCAATGGCATGGACAATATATGAACAAATGATGGATAAAATGGGTCTTAAGTCTTGAAAAAGCACTGAGACTTATAATACCTGGCAGGGGATTCAATTATCAGGAGATTTTAAATTACAAGAACACTTGCTTGAAGATGTCTATATAAGCTGGCAGATGTGGATCGTTTGTGAAAATAATTACATTAAAAAAAAAAATACTTTTAAAAGTAAAATGTTTGTAAGCTAACACATTACTTTTTGGATGACTGCAAATAAACTATTTAGGGATAACAATTCCTTATAAATGTAACGTGATACAGTTTGAAACATATGAAGATGAATAGCTCATGCCAGAGTCCCTTTTCTCCCCCCTCCCACCTTCCCAAACAAACAACTGATTTAGGATTAATCTTCAGGTTAACAATGTTATATAAAATTTGAATGATTGCTAGCGCCTATATGTAGAAAAAGGAACAAATTAGTCATCGTAGACTGGAGTTTGATCATATAGGAGAATACGCATAAAGGGGTAGCCACATTCCTGTAAAACTGATAGGGAAGGATTTTTCTAAATACCTTGTTTAGCCAAATCTGCCTCTGAGTGGTGCTATTGCGGAACACTCATCCCCATGAAGTGACCCTTGGGCTCCGTGACCTCTGTTGTGGGTGGTGTTTCACCATTTGTCACAGCGCAGCATGTTGCGTGCACTCTTCTTCACTGCAGAGCGCCGCAAGCAGAAGCGATGCTGGGCTATGACGAGCGGTGAAACTCCGCCCACAGCCCTGTCACTCAGGGAGACTGGGTCCAGCCTTGGTGATGTCAAGTCAACTGGAAGTTGACATGACATTACCAGATCTCAGAGGTTATGGAGCCCGGGGTCACTTCATGGGGATGAGGGGTCCGCAATAGCGTCACTCAGAGGCAGAATTGAAACAAGATATTTAGAAAAAGCCTTCCCTATCAGTTTTTCAGAGATGTGGCCACTATTGCAGAGTAGTGAACCACTTCTTTTACAAACAATTAGAAATTCAAAAAGACTATATTACTTAATTTGATTAAAATGAATATAGAACTAACCAGATGGGCAATTAAATCATGCCACATTTTATATTAAGCACATAATTTGTAAAATATGCAGCATGTCAGTCCACCAATAAATCACAAAGGGGTAAGTACAGTCATATATGTACAAGGCATTGGACACATTGAATGTCAATCTAATATAAAGAGCTGAGTGTATGTATGTATGTGTGTGTATGTATGTTTGTATCTCTGTGTGTGTGCATGTCCGCTAAAGGAATCCGCACTAGTGCATTTATAATCATAAAAATTTTGCACAGCCACCTCATTTGACTCAGTTAATGTCAGAATGTTTTGGAAGGAAAAGTTAACTCCTCATTTTACAGTTATTCAACAAAAAACATGCTTACATTAAAGGGAATGACCTCTGATTGGTTGCTATAGGCAGCAAAGGACATTCTTGGCATAAGACAGCTTTTGTCAGTTAATATGATTTTGGTGGAGAGACAGAGACACGCAGGCTGAGACACAGGCTGATGGGCGGGGGCAGAGGGGGACAGACTGTTGGGGGCATAATTTAGGGTGATGCAATTCAAGTTATGCATCCACGTCTTAAATCCGTCTGCATTCCAAATCATGAGCCATTTGTCAGTTGCATGCTCTTCGTCCACACAGATCAGAGATGGCCACAGATCAGGGAAGGAAATATGACTGCTTTAATTACGGAAGTTCAGATACATTTAAAGAAATCAGTTGGCTAGGAGCCAAGAATACGTGACACTTCTCCTAAACTGCAAAAAGAGCTTATTCTGAGATATATATGTATATGTGTTTCATCATTTTATATTAAGTAAAGTCAGTATGAATCACAAAAGTCTTATCAGAAAGTCCTATGTCTGAGTACAGTTCAAATGCCATTTTGAGTCCTGTTTTAGATATCTTCACATAATTCTTAACACTGATCATAACCGTCCATAACTATGTCCATAACATTCCCCCCTTTGGAGATAGCCAAAAATCTTTCCCTACTTCCGTCGAGTCTATCGATCTGTCCTAATGCTGATGGTTACCTTACTTGCTTACAAGATAACCCATCCCTTGTGGATGAACCTCCTTACTCAACAGACTATGCATAGGAAGTCAGATCCTGTCCGTATCCCCTTGACTGTCATCATGGCTATGTTGCACGCTGGCGCACATTATTCGGGGGAAAGGAGGTGGTGGTAGTCCTCTCATCAATCCTTTCATTAGTTCATATTTATCAGGTGGTGGTGGGACATCATCAAAGGCAGCATGCATAGTCATCTTCTGGTCCACAAGCTTGAATACCATCTTCTTGACACAAAGTGTTGGGTAGAAGAGGGGACACAACCATCTCCTGGTCCCGGGTCCGACATCTTATAGTAGTGGGATGTGTGGGTCTCCCTTCCACCTTTACAGCAGTGCTGATCGTCAGGAAACCTTGGAAGGTCACATCATATCTGGTTATAGGGCTCGTAGACAGCCATCTCCTTATCTGGATCTCGTTGGACCTGGAGTGGAGGAGAAAACTCAACTAAACATTTGACTAACATATGTTCTTAATTCAACAAGTTTAGTTAGTGTCTGGGGGTACTTCTAAACAGGATTTCATAGGGTCTCGACTTAGTGGTCCCTGCTGGGGTGTGTCTGACACTGAACAATGCAAGGGAAAGACTCTCATGCCCTTGTTTCCTTGTTTCCTACTCTGTCTCAACCTCTCAACCATCCCACTATTCTGTGAATGGTACGGGGTGTGTTGGGTCAGTTCTGTCCCCAGGGCCTGTCATATCTCTTTGGCTGGCAATGAAAGCATGTCCCTGGCCACATTCTATGGTCTCTGAGAGCCCACAACCGAACACTATCTCAGTCCTCTTCTACTTCTATGACTTACTTTTATAGGGTCAGGACAATGTTTTCTCAAGACTTTCCATATTTCCTTTCTTCTTCACATCGTGGTCACTTAAAGAGCACAGATTGGCTGACTGTTTCTGTGATAAGTGGTCACATTGCCGCTTCTTTGGCTGTTCTGTCAGCGAGGGCATTTCTTACTACTTTTCTTGATTTTTCCAATGTAGGCCTCAACCCTGCTCACCGTGGCTGTTTGGCAATAGCAAAGCTTCCATCAGTTCTTCTGTGGCCTCATGGTGACGTACTGTTACTGGTGGTGATCAAGTCTCTTGTCTTCCATACAGAGTAGATATTGGCTGCCATCTTGCAAGCTTCAGTGATACCACATTCCTCCGCTTCTTTTGCAGACAGGGATGCAGGTAGCGACTGCTTTATTAGCACAGCGTCTTCTGCTACTACCACGATGCCCATGTGGAACCGTCCTTCTTGATCTGCATATCTTGATCCATCTTCAAAGGGGTTAAGTCAGGGTCTTCCAAGGGTGTATCCGTCACTGTATCAAATCCAGAGGTTTCCTGCCTCAGGAGAGCAAGGCAATCATGTAGAGCTATGTCAACTACCTCTTACACCAAGGTGTCGAAGGTGGGACATTCCCCCCTTGGAAGAGGGAGAAGTGTAGCAGGATTAAGGACTGCACACCTGGAGATGGTGACATTGTCAGGGAGCAGTGATGTCATGTGGGGCATTGATCTTCAACTGGTGTATTAGGCAGACACAGACAGTCAGTCGCAGACAGGCAGTCAGAGGCGCAGACACGCAGGCATAGAGGCAGGCAGAGAGGCATTTAGTTACTATCCTGGGCAACGCCCGCTAGTACACCTAGTTCATAATAAATGTAACATATTATGGTAAAAATGCTAATAGTACTTACCAATTGTAAAGAAGTATAATACCAAGACTGAATATCTTGTGAAATTGAGTCAGAGTGCTAGCGATGCCAGGATTAAAGAGTACAACCACTTTTACTACAAGATGAGGACCAGGATAGGCAAATGACTACAAAATGAGGACCAGGATTGGGACATTACATTACAAGCTTGACAAAGAACGCAGGAAGCGTTCGAAACGCGTAGCCTTATGCCGCATATGGGCTCCCTATTTTTGTCCTTGTCATCACATTAATTTTGACGTCCTTAGATAAAATTTTGCAATAGTTTTACTACAACTCCGGAAGCTGGATTTTTTCTTCTACTTTTGTTATTGTCACATCCATAACGACCCAAGCTATAAAACTGTGCCATAACATACGATGTATGCAATAAAATAAAAAAAATCTTCAAAAAAAGTGATCAAAAGGTGTATAGAAAAATGTGGTATTACTAAAAATGTCACTTTGTCCCCCACAAATGCAACATTTTTTCTATGTGCGGCCCATATACCCAGCCGAGTTTGAGACTCCTGTTCTACATAAAGATGGCCTAGGCTGTAAAAAGATTGCAAATACCCTGAAAATGAGCTGCAGCACAGTAGCCAAGACCATACAGTGGTTTAACAAGACAGGTTCCACACATAACAGACCTTACCATGGTTGACCAAAGTATTTGAGTCCACATGCTCAGCATCCTATCCAGAGGTTGTCTTTCAAAAATGGATGTTTGAGTGCTGCCAGCATTGCTGCAGAGGTTACAAGGGTGAGGGATCAGCCTGTCTGTGCACAGGTGTCTTGCTAAATTCTACTAAAAAGGGGGCTGAAAGCCCGTACTTACGAAGCGCTCACTGATATCCTAATCAGGTACGAATACTAATATTCTTTATAGCAAGATACTATTTATTTTAATAGCACATGAATAGTTAATGGTACATAGGCATTTAGAACTATAGTCATAGAATCTTATACAATAACAGAAATATGCATCAACATTACCGATATGTTGCAGCACGCCTTTCTCATCGGAGGGACTCGATTAATGTGAGAAGGAAACAACATCTGCATCACAGGAACAGTGCGTACGTACACTTCAATGTCCTGGAAGGTTTCCCTAACATTAAGCGAGTCCGGTGTAATTTTATAGGAAAACTTTGTAGGTTGTGTTTAAATGGTCACCAGCATGTGACAGCTGAGTCATGTTCATGTAACTTGACCACAAACTGCTGTGGGCACCAGCAGCTTCCTGTACATTTACTTGTACATCCTGCCAGTTGACAACTGACCGACCACAGTTGACCATAGTGTTAGTGAAATATTGCAATGAGCCGTAAATTTCATATGCAGGCTTCCTTGCACCTGTCTTTAAGCCAACCACAAGTTTCCGGTAAGTGGAACTGTAAATTTTACTTCCTCATTATCTTATTCTTTGGTCATCATAGTGAAATTGGTTATCCAAAGGACATCTCTTTGATACTGAATTATTGATAGGTCAAATAATATCTGGGATCACTCCTATCTTTTGATTATGATCCCTATCTAGTCACACATTCTTCAGTCATATCACATTGGTATCACAATCGGTCCTTGATCCCAGGGATTATTTTCCATCATCAGTATTCCACTAGAGGAAGATCACTCGGAAAGATATAATCACTTTCACTACTTTGTACAGTATATTAAAACTAAAAGCAATATTATCTGAAAAGCTCCCTTGAACATCATGTGTTTTGGCATTTGCTCGATATTCAAAGGAATCATTACACATTACATTTCCCGATATGTTACTACAAGTTTCACTAGACCCATTTATGAACATATTGGCATAAGGCCATAACATATCATGAATTGTCCTTTCCACTAAGCTGGGTTTAAAAGCATCTACAGTATTTATAGATGTCCCAAAACTTATTTTTATATTCCCCATAGGGATGAATCTCAGGTTAGTCAGTACAGTCTTATTTGTTGGTACCCAAATTCCTCCCTTAAAAGCCAGATATTGCAAATTGGTGACTGTTGCATTCAAATTGCCTTGCCACCATGGAAGATTGATCCATCCCACTACGGAAATGGGTACTGTCACATTCTATAGATGAACACATCGAGTGTCTTTATCAGCAAGCTGATCAGAACAACTTTTCTACTTTAAGATTTCCTCCATCGATACCGGGACATCCAGATAAGGGATACTGGTGGCTGTAACCGAAGAATGTGTACAGATCCAACAATCTGTGTGTTGAAAATGTGATGGTGCATCAGAAATTTATTCGCCATAGGTTTCTCCTGATGTAGACTTGTCCATCCAACGACCAAAGAGGCAAACATCAAACACAGGAATTTCTCCATCTCATCACTATCGAGCTCTTCCCAGTAACCGATACCATGGATTCTGCTTATTTACAACACCATCTGCAAATAAAGATACACTATTATTCTCGTAAATAACATTTTTCTTGTGGGACATATTCCCAATTCTCCACTCCTGGTCTCATTATCAGGAGAGTACGATCTTTTCCGACCGCTATTACCTCTGCCTCTGAGGGCGGTCCTTGGAGGTTTTGAATCCATATTTTTGCTCCTACATTTGTAATATTAGAGGATCCAAAACCTTTAGTACCCCGTATTGTTAATTCTGCCGGGGCAGTTCCTTCTCTTATTTCAGACAAGTTTATTGGAATTATCAACATCTGAGCCACCTTCTGGGGTTTCATCAATATCAAAGGTTCATTTCCCAAATTTAGCATCAGTACCTTGATTTCTCCCTGATAATCTGCCTCTATTACCCCTCCCACCACTATGGCTCCTTTTAACACTAAACTAGAACGAGTGGCTATTTGACCATAATGATCCTTTGGTATCTGGCAACCCAATCATGTTGAAATTGGTTTTACCTTACCTGGGGGTACCACGACAGTTTCCAATGTACTGAGGTCTAAACCTGCTGAATAAGGTGTCGCTCTTTCTGGTGTGCCCAAACAGCTGTACCTTGTCTTGTCAACTGTTGGACTGACTTGTCTGATGGTTGCTGCTTTATCTGCTTTTGAATTAAACAAACGTTCAAGTGAGTTAGTAGGGACATGAGCATCAACATGAAATACAGTGGTCTTGGTAGATTGAATAATCCCTTCAATGTCTTGCCACACTTCCCTGACCATCTCAAACACATTTTGCTGTTCCTCTCCCCAGTGGAACTCATATTTTTTCCTCGTTACTTTGTACAAATGAGCCAACATTTGTCCCAAATGAGGGATATGTTGTCTCCAAAAATCAAACAATCCAATGTAAGACTGAGTCTCCTGTTTGGATTTAGGGACCGGAAAATTAATAATTTTCCGCCCGGCATTGGGCAAGATCTCTCTGTGCCCCTTGTTCCACTGAATCCCTAGAAATGTTACCACCTGAGACGGTCCTTGAACCTTGGCATCACTGATTTCCCATCCTTTACTCCACATATGAGCAACCAGTTTTGTCAATTGATCTTTCACACTTTGCTCATCTTGTCCTTGTATCATTATATCATTGATATAATGTGAGATCTGCATTTCCTTATGACAAGACATAACCCCAAAGGAGAATTTTCCTTCGGTTAGATTAAGAGTCATCCATTTTAGGATATCAATTCCCAAATTATATTCTGGTATAGGAACTACCAGCACCGTGTACTTCTTGATAGGTAAATTACCTATCTTCAAAGCTACCTGCGTCTGAACCCCGGTGATCACTTGACCGCCTAGTCCAGCAATTTTTACTCGAGGTCCTTTTATTTTTTTCTGGGTTTCCATGAATTAAAGTAGCCTCTGCCCCCGTGTCAATCAAAGCTGGGACTCTTTGAACATTTCCCCCTTTCCAATGTATGCTAAGATTGACGTAGGTAGGTTCGTCCCTTTTTATCAATAGGGGGGCTTGGCTGGCTACCTATGGTAAATCACTTCCTTCTGAACTTTCATTTACACAGACTTCAGTCTGTGTATTAGCCCTTCCTTCCGTGACCTTTGTGGCCACGGCTGCAGCCAGTTCTTCCCATGGATAAACTGACTGAAAATCTTCCCAAGACACATTCTTTGGGGGTTTTCCCCTTTTCCCTCTGATTTCTTTACCTTGGGGGTTTTTGAACCCCCTTCCACATTTGTAGTGGTCACTTTCTTTGTGGATAGAACTTTCTGTTTGTACAACTTCCATAATTCTCCTGTCTCCTTTCCATCAATCCTTTCCTTATTGATCCCGGCTTTAAGCAAAGCCTGGAACATGTCTTTGCGAGACACCCGTGAGGCCTCCTCTACTGATTTCTCTTTACAATCAGGATTGTTTGGCTTACTGTTACCAACATGGCCTCCAGGGGACGATTTATCCCACTGTCCCATATCCTGTAACTCCCTCATCCTCCCTAGAACTACACCGATTGATTCTCCAGTCAGCGCTACAGTTAAGGTTAAAATAACTGTTTTGTATGCTGGAGGAGCATGTTTAACCAGCCTATATCTTATGCTGGCTTTCAATGGGTACTGGAGATAATTATCATCCATTCCCAAAAGAGGAAGAGCATTCCTCATTGCTTCTTCCTTCAGCCTTTCCATACCATCTTTTAAGGTATACCAAGGTTTATCATTGATAGGAAAGTCTGCTTCTGATGGGTATTTGTCCAGAAAAGCATGGGCTAAGATCATGATTAAGTTTTGAGTACCATGCTCATTATGATCAACAAAATAATTTTTTATTGATCTCTGAATTACTGGGTCCCGAGACATGGTGACAAATTTTGCCACGTCTCCGGCGTCAAAGTGCACTCCACCTCCTCCGAGATCGTGCACCCTGACCAACCAGGGAATTTCTCCTTCTCCTGGTTTTTGTCTAAACTGTGTTAAAATGCTATCAACTTCTCCTTGAGAGTAATCTTCAATGGTTACTCGATTTTTTACATGAGGAATCGTTCTCTCATTTATGATGGCATTACCATCTTCATCATATTGCAGATTCCCCTGACCATCCCGGACATGTTCCTGGATGATCTCATTTTCTGTCCTCTCTAGGCGCCTCCTTACTGGGTTAGCCTGAATCTTCCCTTTATGGTAATCCTCCTCATCAGATGATGAAGATGAATCCCACACATCCCCATCCCAAGTATCGGGATCCCAGTTTATAGAAGCTGGGACGATACTTTTAGGTACTTTGGTTTTATTTACTTTTCCTCTTCTTTTCTTGTACTTATTTTGAGCAATTTGGATTTTATTTATCTTTCCTCTTCTTTTCTTGTACTTATTTTGAGCAATTTTTATGGCAGCTTTTTGTGCCACATTCTGATAATGTTCCAATTTATCCTTCAACAGTCTGGTATTACATTCCAGAACTGTTTTCAGGCCACCTAATTCTATCATCTTTTGTTCCATCTGGGAACTTTTCTTCTGCATCTTTAGATTACGCTCATGCATTACACTATATGCACTTGCCAAAATCCAGATGCGCCGTCCTAAAGACACTACATCACCTGCTTTCACAGGGACACTACCGAATACATTCACAACATCAGTAGCTTCACTACCCTTAAGCTGATCCTGCCATTGTTCTGCCAATCCACAAGACACTACATCACCTGTTTTCACAGGGGCACCACTGAGTACATTCACAACATCAGTAGGTACACAACCCTTAAGCTTATTCTGCCATTGTTCTGCCAATCCACAATTGACCAATTCATGTGCTATAAGATTGAAGGGAGCCTCAGTCCAGCTGGGGATCTCCACAACAACCTCCTTAACATTATCCTTACGTTTTCTGAACATTTTGACACTATGCAAAAAGATTGAAAAAATATCTGGAATTTTGCCAAATATATGTTTTTAATTTCTAAATTACAAAAATTTATTAATTACTTCTTATAGAAGTAATCCTGCCGACTACACCAATTTATGTCTTGCTAAATTCTACTAAAAAAGGGGGCTGAAAGCCCGTACTTACGAAGCGCTCACTGATATCCTAATCAGGCACGAATACTAATATTCTTTATAGCAAGATACTATTTATTTTAATAGCACATGAATAGTTAATGGTACATAGGCATTTAGAACTATAGTCATAGAATCTTATACAATAACAGAAATATGCATCAACATTACCGATATGTTGCAGCACACCTTTCTCATCGGAGGGACTCGATTAATGTGAGAAGGAAACAACATCTGCATCACAGGAACAGTGCGTACGTACACTTCAATGTCCTGGAAGGTTTCCCTAACATTAAGCGAGTCCGGTGTAATTTTATAGGAAAACTTTGTAGGTTGTGTTTAAATGGTCACCAGCATGTGACAGCTGAGTCATGTTCATGTAACTTGACCACAAACTGCTGTGGGCACCAGCAGCTTCCTGTACATTTACTTGTACATCCTGCCAGTTGACAACTGACCGACCACAGTTGACCATAGTGTTAGTGAAATATTGCAATGAGCCGTAAATTTCATATGCAAGCTTCCTTGCACCTGTCTTTAAGCCAACCACAAGTTTCCGGTAAGTGGAACTGTAAATGTTACTTCCTCATTATCTTATTCTTTGGTCATCATAGTGAAATTGGTTATCCAAAGGACATCTCTTTGATACTGAATTATTGATAGGAGTGATCCCAGATATTATTTGACCTATCTTTTGATTATGATCCCTATCTAATCACACATTCTTCAGTCATATCACATTGGTATCACAACAGGTCATTTGCTGCACACTACATCAAATTAATTTTTATGGCTGTCGTTCAAGAAGGAAGCGTCTTCTAAACATGATGCAAAAAGAAGCCCTCAGTTTCCTGACAACAAGCAGACTAAGGACATGGATTACTGGAACCATGTCCTGTTGTCTTATGAGACAAAGATAAATTTAAACGCTTGTCTCTCATAGAGATCGTTTGGCCAAATCACCAATATTACGTTTTTCTATATCTGATGAAAGCATCTTAACAAAAATGTCAATTGAAGGACAGGTATTGAAGGGTGGAAATTTATTAGGTTTATTAAAAAGATTATTTGGAAACGTACTCACTGTATCACTAGATTCTTCCTAAACCAAGTACTCCCAAATAACTACCGCTTGTTGTTTTGCTTCTGTTTCAAAAATAATCTCTCCATCCGATCTAGCATTGTATTTCTTCAACAAGTTCTTTCGAGCAAACAGATGAACATCTTTTATTGCTGTAAAGATATCCAAAGAATTGTCAGTAGAAAAAGTAAGAACTTTTTCCAGCACCATAATGTGTATTGGAGTCAAATCACGTGAAAATTAAATCAATTACCTTCTTGGAAAAGCACTTTTACTTTTATTTGGACCATTGGTTGATCCCTGAAATTTTCTTTTTCCACCATTACTAGTATTTCTCATATTTCCTCCATCCGTTAAATGATGCACATTATTATTCGAAGTTAAACTTTCCGAATATGGAGATAATGATAAATTGGAGGGACTTTTGGTCAACTTTTTATCCCTAGAATCCCTTCCTCGCTGTTGCCAGCAGAAAACTTACTGGGTCTCATAGTAGCTCAGATCTCTGATATTTTTTCCTTTGGATAGCACTTATATGTTTTTCCCATATCTCAAGATCCTTATCAAGATCAATATAAAATTTATTCAAATTATCTTTTGGAATCTCCACCGCCATTTGATTTTGTAACTGGTGAATTTGTTTATCAAGATCCTCAAACAGCTGGTTATTTTTTTTCATTTATACTTTGAATAAAAGATAAGGTACAGGTAGTAGCTGCCAACTCCCATTTCTTAATTAATTCATCATCTGATCAACCAAACGTGGTATAGAGTTGCACCCTGAGACCTCTTGGGACAATATTTTGCCTATGGTAACTATCCAATGTTTTCCTAGTCCACCAAATTTTTGTCGTCTTGTGTAACAAATTCTTATATTTCTTAAATAGTTCCTTACAATTATACTGAGCATTATTAGACGAACCAGCAACACCTTGTTTAAAAAGATCATCTGCCTTGGATTGCCAGGACAATTCCCTGGCCTTAAAATCCATGATATTAATGAATAAAAAACATGTTCAAAAACAGAAACAACAATCAATAGGAGATATTAAAAAATATCAATATTATGAGCTAAATTCCATGCTCATTAACTATAAACCAGAAACAAAGTTTCAAACATCTGAGTATAAAAGCTCAATTTTTTTTTAAACAATTTAAAATTAAATTACAAAACCAATAACAAGACTCATTATATCAAAAAGCAAGGATTGCCAATACATTAGGTCTGAAGCAAAATATACCTGCACATAATATATTTATATATGTAAGTAATCAATTGGTTTCAATAATAACAATGCCAACGTATATATCTTAATAAATAGGCTAGCATCACCTAGTGGTAGAATTGCAATATCAACCCCTATGTATGTATTTCTGTTTAGTAATGGTTGTATTAAGTCAGGGACATATTTATTACTGTTCTTATTAGTGTCTAAAAGGTAGTAATTTTCACATATAATATGTTTTCGATTAGTCACATTACACTGTAAGGCACACTGTCATATTAAATTAAGAAAATTAAATAAATATTAAATTATCAATTGATATTTATGTAGTTTCCTATATAATGATAAATTAATGAGTCTGCTACACTTTCACATTGTAAGGCTGGAGTCACACTTGCGAGAGACTCGCACGAGTCTCACATCGCATCACCCGGCATGGCCACACACTCTCCTGACAGGAGCGGGTCAGCTGCATGTATTTCTATGCAGCTGAGATGCTGCAGTCCGGAGAGCTGCAGGCCGTGTAGGGTGATGTGGTGCAAGACTTGCAAGAGTCTCTCACAAGTGTGACTCTGGCCTAATTGGTACTGTTGCACTTATTTATGTAATTAATACTATTTCAATTATATGTAATGAATTGTTATTCTAGTATGTTCTATCACTCTTTTGTAATTTGTGTTTTCTGTGACACTTTAATTTATATGTTTTATACACATTCACTAATTTGTGGTAATTCCCTGTTTATTGTATTTGTCTTATATATATTTTACTCTAACACCCCTTTCTTGATCATATAAAAAAATTGCGCAAATCAACATTCGAAAATATAATTTTTATTGTCAAAGAATTAATAGTACAAAAAGGGTGGCATGATAACAACAGGAAATGGAGACAAAGGGCGGCTACTACCTTAGGCATAAATTGTAGCATACACAATCAATACATGAAACGAGAGGGGCCATGCAATAAATACAATACACAAAGGGTGCCAAATACCAATACATTTATCACATAGTGTATAAACGGGGCTCCTCCTGAGCAAAAGCATCACAGAGGATATAAAAGGTAACCCCATAATGACAAACAGATTAGGCATAGGTAACAATTTAATAAGAAAATGGAACCACCATAGCATGACCGGTAATAATTATCAATAGGTGTAAAATAACATTACCTAGGTAGGTGAACGCCCTGTCTGGAAACCTCCTACGCACGTTTCGACCGGTAGTGTTTTTCCAGGGAGAAAAGTAATATGAACCTGTCGGTTCACCGCTCTTAAATACTATGGACAGAATGCTGATAGGACCTGCGATCATGTGATCGTAAAGTCCGACGTCACTTCCTGTGCGGCGCATAGCAACGCTGATGCTGCCGTCGTCATCGCAGGAACAGGCGTCACCAGTAAAGGAGCAACGCCCACCAATATAGTGGTACGTCACTGACCCCAGTAAAGACGCCTATTGCCGCGGAGACGAGGCGATCATTGTATCATTGAGATTACCTTACATATACTCTGTCTGTGCTCTTTCTTGGTGATTTATAACTTGCTTATATAGAATTTTAGTATTGCACTCTTGCACTTTATGTTTAATAATCATGCAACTATATTGTAGTATCTGCGTCTGGTATAATTTCTGTATATGTTCGTATCTATGATATTGTTTATAGATTCGTTATCCCTTTATGCTTAATATAGGTAGTGTTGTTATATCTACCAACCCTTATTCTGGTTTGCGGCATTTACTTTGTGACTTAAATTATATGATGGGTGCTCCTATATTTACTATTATACGGTAACATTGACGCCACTTGAGTGCATGCGCGCTGCGGCTCCCCTCGTCTCCGCGGCGATAGGCGTCTTTACTGGGGTCAGTGACGTACCACTATATTGGTGGGCGTTGCTCCTTTCCTGGTGACGCCTGTTCCTGCGATGACGACGGCAGCATCAGTGTTGCTATGCGCTGCACAGGAAGTGACGTCGGACATTACGATCACATGATCGCAGGTCCTATCAGCATTCTGTCCATAGTATTTAAGAGCGGTGAACTGACAGGTTCATATTACTTTTCTCCCTGGAAAAAGACTACCGGTCGAAACGTGCGTAGGAGGTTTCCAGACAGGGCGTTCACCTGCCTAGGTAATGTTATTTTACACCTATTGATAATTATTACCGGTCATGCTATGGTGGTTCCATTTTCTTAAGTGGTTACCTATGCCTAATCTGTTTGTCATTATGGGGTTAACTTTTATATCCTCTATGTTTTGATGCTTTTGCTCAGGAGGAGCCCCGTTTATACACTATGTGATAAATGTATTGGTATTTGGCACCCTTTATGTATTGTATTTATTGCATGGCCCCTCTCGTTTCATGTATTGATTGTGTATGCTACAATTTATGCCTAAGGTAGTAGCCGCCCTTTGTCTCCATTTCCTGTTGTTATCATGCAACCATTTTTGTACTATTAATTCTTTGACAATAAAAATTATATTTTCGAATGTTGATTTGTGCAATTTATCTATATGATTTCTGATGATTTGCGCTGACAAATAGGTCAAATGGTCTATATTTGCTCTACTTTGACCTATATCCTTAGCTAATTTTTGATATTGTATTCTTCTGTGGTTTCCACAGGTTTTGTGCTTAGTAATATGGACTACAAAACCAGAGTTACTAACTGGCAGACATTGGTTGAGCATGATTTCAGCGGTGAAGTGGTTACTGATAACAATGATCAGAATAGTATTCCAGTATTGCAATTCCAGATAAAGAAATTGCTTCAAAAACATACTAAAGTATGGTGGAATAAAATATATCTGGAGAATTACATTAAGAAGTTCAAGTTTTCCCGTCATTTCGATTACTGATGAACTATTTATCTCCAAATGGGAAAACGTATGTTTGGACAGTTCTAATCAGTTTATGGGACTTCTTGTTGATTTAAACCAAGGTTCCCTTAAGCTGGTGTCACACATAACGACGACGACAACGACGTCGCTGCTACGTCACCATTTTCTGTGACGTTGCAGCGACGTCCCGTCGCTGTCGCTGTGTGTGACATCCAGCAACGACCTGGCCCCTGCTGTGAGGTCGCCGGTCGTTGCTGAATGTCCAGCTTCATTTTTTGGTCGTCACTCTCCCACTGTGACACACACATCGCTGTGTGTGACAGCGAGAGAGCGACGAAATGAAGCGATCAGGAGCCGGCACTGGCAGCTGCGGTAAGCTGTAACCAGCGTAAACATCGGGTAACCAAGGGAAGACCTTTCCCTGGTTACCCGATGTTTACGCTGGTTACCAGCCTCCGCTCTTGCTGCCAGTGCCGGCTCCTGCACTGTGACATGTGGCTGCAGTATGCATCGGGTAATTAACCCGATGTATACTGTAGCAAGGAGAGCAAGGAGCCAGCGCTAAGCAGTGCGCGCGGCTCCTTGCTCTCTGCACTGTGACATGTAGCTGCAGCACACATCGGGTTAATTAACCCGATGTGTACTGTACCTAGGAGAGCAAGGAGCCAGCGCTAAGCGCGGCTCCCTGCTCTCTGCACATGTAGCACAGCGACGTTATGATCGCTGCTTCTGCTGTTTGACAGCTAAGCAGCGATCATAACAGCGGCTTACAAGGTCGCTGTTACGTCACCGAAAATGGTGACGTAACAGCGACGTCGTTGTCGCTGTCGCTTAGTGTGACACCAGCTTTACTGTTTTGGAGAAAGAGCTTGATGAACTGAAGGTCAAGCTTCAGAATAGTTGTTCAACTGAGGCTTTTGGATTATTTAACACCACTATGGAGAAAGCTGTGGATGAATGGGAGAAGACAATTCGTGAGTGACAATCTAAAGGCCCCTTTACACACTGCAACATCGCAAACGACATCGCTGTAACGTCACCGGTTTTGTGACGTAATAGCGACCTCCCCAGCGACATTGCAGTGTGTGAAACACATCAGCGACCTCACCCCTGCTGTGAGGTTGCTGATCACTACACATCTCTCAGGACCATTCTTTGGTCCTTTGTTTCCCGCTGTGCAGCATGATTGCTAGAAAGTCTGTGTGTAAAGGGGCCTTTACAGCGACTTCGTTAGCAACTTCCCTTTCAAAAAGCTGCTTTACAACGTCCCCAATGACTAGCTAGGTCGTTCTGCAGGTCCGTATCACTGTTGCGTCGTTTTCCAGGTTTGCCTGTTTGACAGCTCACCAGTGACTCACCAGAGACTTTGTAGCGATCCCGGCCAGGTTGGGATCGCTGGTGGGATCGCTAGAAAGACTGTGTGTAAAGGGGCCTTAAGAAATTAGTACGGGACACAAATGATTTTCAGTTGAAAAAAATTTACAGGTGGCACCGTACACCAAATATGGGGAATCTCAAACGTTCTGCTTCAGTTTCATCCAGATCTTCGGGAGGGGATGCATCTGACACCTCATCGATTACTACAAGATCTGGAAATGTTAAAATACAATATAGATCCTTCAAGGCAAATACATAATCTCAATTAAGGAGAAAAAGGGAGCCACGGAAAAGCCATCCAAGGCGAACCGTGGAAGTGGGTGCAGACCACATGAATCAATTCAAAAACAGGAGGACAAAGTGGATCATTTGCAAAAATATCAACTGTATTTAATAGGTAGTTCAGAGGTATAAATACAAAAAAGTACCGTGGAGAAGATAAAAGGCATGAAAGTTTGCCGGCACACAAAATCTTATAGAAAATGCTATTAGTACATGGTAACACACATAGAAGGCTGCACAGGCAGATAAAGTAACACAGAGCGGTACAATGTCAATAAATAGTTAACACAAGTAACATACCCAGAACAGCCTAATTACCAAAGAATCAGAACATAAAGTGCCAGCAGTGCAGAGGACAGAGGTCTGGAGACCCCCCTAGGAAGGGTAACGTGCGTTTCGCATCTTTAGGGTGACACGCTTCATCAGACCGTGAGGGGTGGAAATGCTAGTAAGCGGAAATATGTACAGAACTTCAACTCAAACAAACGTTTTCAGAACATGACCTCAAATAAAAACCAACCAAAGGTAATTAACTGGTCAGATCATAACTTTGCTGATACTGAAATACAATTACTTGCGAAGGGTCTTACCTTCTCGCCAAGTATGAAGTTTGACAGCTTTATTGCTATAAAGGATGTACATTGTTTCGCCAGGTCTCTGCTCCTTAAGAAATGGTTTCATGATAAAGAATTACAGAAAAATTTTCCAGCAATCAATGAGCAAGTGGCATTCCAGATTCTGGAGGAACTCGCGGTGGAACACAACAATCCATCATTGGGTAAGGTTCCACAATCTCTTAGATTGAAATCGAAAAAATTCCCCCCACTATCACTCTGTTCCAATATTGATGTTTTTGTCCAATTGGTCTCTGAAGAGTTATCTCATATCCCTAATAACATCAATAGAGACAATCTGTCTGTAATGGAGCGCAACTGTCTGAAATGTCTAAAAAATCTGAAAGACGTTGTCTATAAGACAGCAGATAAAGGAGGGAACGTGGTGGTATGGCCAAATAAAATGTACGAAGCTGAAGCTCACAGTCTATTAAGGGACCGTACTTATCAGAAACTTACGTTTAACCTTTTGTTGTCGTATAGGGGCGAAATCTTGAAGATTTTACAGACAGCTTTGGACAGGAACTTGATCACTAAGGAAATACGAGATCTTTTGTATGTGAAAGAGCCTTCCATTTCAACATTATACTTATTACCGAAGGTTCATAAGAATCCCAAGAACCCTCCAGGTAGGCCAATTATCTCCGGTGTAGGAAGTTTGACAGAAAAGATCGGTAAATACATTGATGCCTTCCTGAAGCCTCTTGTTGAAACTATTCCTTCATTTACAAGGGACACATCAGACTTTCTACAGAAAATCGATTCTCTTCACATTGACAATGACATGCTACTAGTCACATTTGATATTGAATCATTATATACCAATATTCGCCACTGTGATGGCTTGAGGGCTGTCTCTTTCTATTTGTCTGACAAATTACACAAAGGAGGAAAATGAATTCCTTTTGACAATATTGGAGTTTTTATTGACAAAGAATTTTTTTATTTTTAACGGATCCTTCTACCTGCAGCTCCAGGGAACAGCCATGGGCGCGGCCTGTGCACCGTCCTACGCTAATCTGTTCCTGGGGCTGTGGGAGAGGTATCTATTTTCTTTGGACAACCAATCATCAATGGACCGGGTCATTTTCTGGACCCGGTACATTGATGATGTTTTTTTGATTTGGCGAGGTTCTACGGAGGAGCTTTGGGAATTCTTTTGTTCTTTAAATTCCAATTCTCTTAACATAAAACTGTCGTATAAGTCAGATCCACATCAGATCGATTTTTTTGGATGTTTTTATCATGAAGGACGAGGAGGGCTTTCTGCAATCCGATATTTTTCGAAAGGAAATATCAGTAAATTCTGTTCTACATGCCTCATCATCACATCCTGCATATGTGGTAAACTCTGTCCCTATTGGTCAATTCCTTAGGTTAAGGCGTATTTGTTCTACTAACCAGTTGTTTGATAAGCAGTCGATTGATCTTCAAGAGAGATTTCTCCAACGTGGGTACAGCTAACGAAGCATCAAAAGAGCATACAGTAGTGCCAAGTATACACCACGGCAGGATTTGGTTTATCCAAAGAATAAAACGAAAGAAAGCTCCAAGGTAAGATTGGTCACTCAATACCATTCACAATGGGGGAGATTGATGAGTGTTTTTAAAAAAACATTGGCCAATCTTACTTGCTGATCCGGTGCTTAGGGACTACCTGACCAACCAACCTTCTGTTACAGCTCGCAGATCCCGCAACCTAAAAGATCATCTGGTAAAAAGTTACTATACACCAAATAATCAGAGGCTCATTACCAGCAGTAATACACAACAAGTATGGGGTTGCAAGAAATGCGGTACGTGTGTGGCCTGCTCCAGCATTGAAAATTCTAAAACCTTTTTGTCATCCCAGGGGAGGGAATTTGTCATTACACAGGCTATCACATGTACAACCAAGAAGGTTGTTTACCATGCTACTTGTCCCTGCTCAAAGATATATGTGGGATTAACAACACGAGCCCTCAAAGTTAGAGCCAGAGAACATGTGCGGGATATCATGGCAGCTGTAAATGAAGATAATGTGGATCTGTTGAAAACTCTCCCAAAACATTTCAAGCTACACCACTCTTGCGATCCTGCTGGCCTCCGCATTAAAGGAATTGATCGCATACATACGGATCTACGGGGGGGCAATTTGAGTCAAGCTTTGCCGCAAAGGGAGGCAAGATGGATCTGGACACTCGGGACTCCGCAGCCCGCTGGATTCAATGAAAATTTGAGTTTTTCACCTTTTCTCTGATCATTGTATTGGTTTTTATTTTATGAATTTGGTTTTAATGTGTTTTTATCTTGTCACTAATTGTTTTTTCTTCTATTGTAGTTTTTATATCTATATGTACATTAAGCCATGATCGTTTGTTTTGTGTGCACTTCTCTTGTTCACACATGGTATCTGCTGGTGGATCAGTAGTGGTTTGAAAAGAGGAAAAAAAAAATCAAGATGGAACATATGCGAAGACGCGGATTGCTTCATGAATATATATTTTTTTATCTTCTTGTTTTATGGTCATTGTATGTATGTGTAGACACGTTGTTAAATAAATTGGGTACTCAGATTTGGTATAGATTGTGGTTGATGCATGCCCATTTTAGGTTTCGGGCTATGTATATAGTTTAGATATATAAATTTTAGTATGAGTATGTATTAAAGTGGGATATAGGGTTTATATATAATTTTTTCACAATATTCACTCGTTATTTATTTTTCACAAATTGTTTTTTTTACATATTTTTGTATCACTTGCACTGTTTATGGATAATGATTTTTTTCATATTTATTATGAAATTTTTATAGAATTTTTTTTTATAGAACTAATATTCACTTTGTACTTTTGCACAATCTTGAGATATTTTTCCATGTTTTTTAATCCATTCACTTTACACTTTATATCATGTATTTTGCATGATTTTTTTAACTTTTACACCTTTTGTGCCATATAATTCTTATATGCATCAGTATTGTATTTTTTCATATTTATAGTGTCTACACCTATCCCTTTTTTGTATGTGTGCACAGTATATGTTGCACGTAGGTTCATTATATATTTTTTAATTGGGTATATTATTATATTTTCCTATATATATTTCATTGTATCATTGAGATTACCTTACATATACTCTGTGACCTTTTTTGGTGATTTATAACTTGCTTATATAGAGTTTTAGTATTGCACTCTTGCACTTTATGTTTAATAATCATGCACTTATATTGTAGTATCTGCGTCTGGTATAATTTCTGTATATGTTCGTATCTATGATATTGTTTATAGATTCGTTATCCCTTTATGCTTAATATAGGTCGTGTTGTTATATCTACCGACCCTTATTTTGGTTTGCGGCATTTACTTTGTGACTTAAATTATATGATGGGTGCTACTATATTTACTATTATACGGTAACATTGACGCCACTTGAGCGCATGCGCGCTGCGGCTCCCCTAGTCTCCGCGGCGATAGGCGTCTTTACTGGGGTCAGTGACGTACCACTATATTGGTGGGCGTTGCTCCTTTCCTGGTGACGCCTGTTCCTGCGATGACGACAGCAGCATCAGCGTTGCTATGCGCCGCACAGGAAGTGACGTCGGACTTTACGATCACATGATCGCAGGTCCTATCAGCATTCTGTCCATAGTATTTAAGAGCGGTGAACCGACAGGTTCATATTACTTTTCTCCCTGGAAAAAGACTACCGGTCGAAACATGCGTAGGAGGTTTCCAGACAGGGCGTTCACCTGCCTAGGTAATGTTATTTTACACCTATTGATAATTATTACCGGTCATGCTATGGTGGTTCCATTTTCTTATTAACCCGTTCACGACCGCGGGCAGTAAAATTACGTCCTATTTTAACATGACTTAACGACCAGGGACGTAATTTTACGGCCTAAACTTCATTTGATTGCCGTGGCCATAGCAACGGCTTTCAAATGATGTCCCCTGCTGTTTCTTACAGCAGGGGACCTTTCCTTGACCCCAGGGGGGGTGGCATCGCAAACCCCCATCGACGATCGATGTGATTGGCGGTTCAAATCTGAACCGCCAACCACATCTTTCGCACTGATTTCGGCAAAAATAATGCCTGAATTAGTGCGATACTGTGAGATCCTGCTATGATGTACTGCAGCAGCTGCAGCAGATCATAGGTGGACCTCAAACATGTCGCCCCCAGCCCCTGCAGCACTGATTGGAGCGATCGTGCTATGACGCGCAATCGCTCCAATCAGTGTGCAGTGGGGCGGTCTGATCTGGAGGTGGCCACCCTCCCCAGGCATGTGCTGGTCTGGGGAGCCTCCCCCAACAGGTCTGCAGCGTGGACTGGCTGGTACTTCTGGTACCACACCACCGCTGCTGCTGCCGACGCTGATGTTACCGCTTCTGCTCCTGCTCCAATGCTAAGTATTCCGCTCCCCTTGCAGCCCGTGCGCGCTCCCCTTGCAGCCCGTGCGCGCTCCCCTTGCAGCCCGTGCGCGCTCCCGTGATGGCCCCCGATCTGCCCCCACACGCCCCGATCTGCCACCTGACATCCCAATCTGCTCCCCACGCGATCTGCCTGCCTCCTCTGTGATCTCTATTCTGCTTCCTTCCTTCTGCCTCTGCTCTCACCCCCCCTCTGCTCCCCCCCCCTCTGCTTTCCCCCCCTCCCCCCTCTGCTCCCCCACCCACGACGTCCCCTACCTGCCTTCATCGGGTCATCCGAGGTTTTCACTGCCCGATCACATCTGCCTCCATCGCTGGGTCCTTCTGCTGATCTGTCCAACATCCTGCCTGCTGCTCGTGTAAAGCTGTCCATCTGGCTGCCTTCTGTTCCTCCTGTCCTCCTGCAGTTCTTCTGGTCAGTAATCCTCCTGCTAATCCTCCTGGGTACTGTGAGTATAACTTTTTTTTTTTTCTCTTGTATCCCCTGTCCATTTTTACACCTCACCTGTCCATGCGTCCCGCTGAGCGCTGATCAGGGATGCAGATAACGGATCTGCATCCGTGGTCAGTTTTTGGCGGGACTTTTTTTTTCCCGTATCCCCGACGCTTCTTGTATCGCATCTGTCCATGCGTCCCGCCCAGCACTGATCAGGGATGCACATAACGTATCTGCATCCGTGCTCAATTTTTGGCGTGACTTTTTTCCGTATTCGCGATGCTTTTTGTATCGCATCCGTCCGTGCGTCCCGCCAAGCGCTGATCAGGGTTGCACATAACGGATCGGCATCCCTGCTCATTTTTTGGCGTGACTTTTTCCCATATTCGCGACGCTTTTTGTATCGCATTCGTTCATGCGTCCCGCCAAGCGCTGATCAGGGATGCACATAACGGATCGGCATCCCTGCTCAATTTTTGGCGTGACTTTTTTCCGTATCCCCAACGTTTTTTATATCTTATCCGACCGTCCGGCCGGCAGTGGCCGATCAGTGCACCGCGTCTGTGCTTTTGAAAAGTCAAATGGCGTTCCTTCTCTTCTGAGCCCCGCCATGCGCCCAAACAATTTATTTCCACCACATATGAGGTATCTGCGTACTCAGGAAAAATTGCACAATACGTTTTATGGTGCAGTTTTTCCTGATACCGTTGTAAAAAAAAAGCTACCTGGTTGATGCAAAACTTTTGTGGTTATAAAAAAAATAATTTTCACAGTTCAACGTTATCAACTTCTGAGGAGCCCCTGGGGGTAGAAGGGGCTTACCAAACATCTAGATAAATTCCTTGAGGGGTCTAGTTCCAAAATGGGGTAATTTGTGGGGGAGCTCCACTGTTTAGGCACCATAGGGGTCTCCAAACGCGACATGGCGTCCGCTAATGATTCTAACCAATTTTCCTCTCAAATGGTGCTCCTTCTCTTCTGAGCCCCGCCATGCGCCCAAACAATTACTTTCCACCACATATGAGGTATCTCCGTACTCGGGAGAAATTGCACAATACATTTTATGGTGAATTTTTTCCTTATACCCTTGTGAAAAAAAAAGCTACCTGGTTCAATTAACAGTTTTCTGGTGGAAAAATAAAATTGTATTCATGGCTCAACATTATCAACTTCTGTGGAGCCCTTGGGGCTCGCTAAACATCTAGATAAATTCCTTGAGGGGGTCTAGTTTCCAAAATGGGGTCATTTGTGGGGGAGCTACATTGTTGAGGCACCTCAGGGGGTCTCCAAATGCAACATTACGTCAGCTAATGATGCCAACCAATTTTGCTGTCAAATGGCACTCCTTGTCTTCTGAGCCCCGCCATGCGCCCAAACAATTACTTTCCTCCACATATGAGGTATTGTCTTACTCAGGAAAAAATGCACTATAAATTTCATGGTGAATTTTTTCCTGATACCATTGTGAAAAAACCTACCTAGTTGAAGCAACAGTTTTGTGGTAAAAACTTTTTTTTTTCTTTTCACGCCTCAACGTTCTAAACTTCTGTGAAGCCCCCAGGTGTTGAAAGTGCTCACCAAACATCTAGAAAAATTATTTGAGGGCTCTAGTTTCCAAAATGGGGTCACTTGTGGGGTAGCTCAATTGTTTAGGCACCTCAGGGGGTCTTCAAACCCGACATGGCGTCTGCTAAGGAGTGCAGCTAATTTTGCACTCAAAAATTCAAATGGCGCTCCTTGCCTTCCGAGCCCTGCCGTGTGTCCAAACATTTGATTTCCACCACATATGAGGTATCTGCGTACTCAGGAGAAAATGCACAACACATTTTATGGTGCATTTTTTCCTGATACCCTTGTGAAAAAAAGCTACCTAGTTGAAGCAACAGTTTTGTGGTAAAATAAAAAAAAAATCTTTTCACGGCTCAACATTATAAACTTCTGTAAAGCCTCCAGAGGTTCAAAGTGCTCACTAAACACCTAGAAAAATTATTTGAGGGCTCTAGTTTCCAAAATGGGGTCACTTGTGGGGGAGCTCCATTGTTTAGGTACCTCAGGGGGTCTTCAAACCCGACATGGTGTCCACTAATGAGGGCAGCTAATTTTGCGTTCAAAAATTCAAATGGCGCTCCTTCCCTTTCGACCTCTGCCGTGCGCCCAAACAATTGATTTTTACCACATATGAGGTATCCGCTTACTCCGGAGAAAATGCACAATAAATTGTATGGTGCACTTTCTCTTTTCTCCCTTGTGAAAATGAAAATTTTATGGCTAAACTAACATTTTTGTGTTAAGTAAAATTTTCATTTTTTCCTTCCACATTGCTTTGGTTCCTGTGAAGCACCTAAAGGGTTAATAAACTTCTTGGATGTGGTTTTGAGCAGAGTGAGGGGTGCAGTTTTTAGAATGGGGTCTTTTTTGGGTATTGTCTGTCACCTAGGCCTCTCAGTCACTTCAAATGTGATGTGGTCCCTAAAAAAATTATTTTGTAAATTTTGTTGGAAAAATGAGAAATCGCTGATGAACTTTGACCCCTTCTAACTTCCTAACGAAAAAAAAAAATATTTCGAAAATTGCGCTGGTGTAAAGTAGACAAGTGGGAAATTTTATTTAGTAACTATTTTGTGTGACATCTCTCAGATTTATGGGCATAAATTTTCAAAGTTTGAAAATTGCGAAATTTTCGCAAAATTTCCTAAAGTTTCACAAACGCAAAAAATATCGGCCTAAATTTACCACTGACATGAAGTACAATATGTCACGAGAAAACAATCTTAGAATCGCCAGGATCCATTGAAGCGTTCCAGAGTTATAACCTGTCAAAGTGACACTGGTCAGAATTGCAAAAAATGGCCCGGTCATTAGGGTGTTTTAGTGGCCGGGGGTGAAGGGGTTAAATGGTTACCTATGCCTAATCTGTTTGTCATTATGGGGTTAACTTTTATATCCTCTATGTTTGATGCTTTTGCTCAGTAGGAGCCCCGTTTATACACTATGTGATAAATGTATTGGTATTTGGCACCCTTTGTGTATTGTATTTATTGCATGGCCCCTCTCGTTTCATGTATTGATTTTGTATGCTACAATTTATGCCTAAGGTAGTAGCCGCCCTTTGTCTCCATTTCCTGTTATCATGCCACCATTTTTGTACTATTAATTCTTTGACAATAAAAATTATATTTTCGAATGTTGATTTGCGCAATTTTTCTATATGATTTCTGATGATTTGTGCTGACAAATAGGTCAAATGGTCTATATTTGCTCTACTTTGACCTATATCCTTAGCTAATTTTTGATATTTCACCCCTTTCTTGAGCAGTGTGCATGCCTGAATCTTCAGCAAGCGGCTAATTAGTATGTCATGTGCCTGCGCCATTGCATAGCAACGGCTGGACGTGTGCGTGCCAAGCAGTGACCTGTAGATCAATTTATGCAGGATACCTGGTCACCACGCATGCGCCGCAATCACTCTATACTTAGTCTATCTGGCCATCACGCATGCACGATAATCATTTCAGAATCAACTTATCGGGAAGCTAATGACCGGCCGTGCTGTTCGGGGTCCAGTGCGCCTGTGCCGTTGCTTAGCAGCGGAGCGACGCTTGCGTTCCAAGGAGCGGGCCAGAGGTCGGAGCTGACTGGACGCTTGGTGACTACACAGCTGCCATATATTTTAATTTCCTAATCCCCACATACTGATTGTATGCCACCAATGATTGGTCCTGACCTTTAAATATCAGCCCCTTCCTTTATGATGTGTGTCTCCTGAGGAAGTTGAAGCACGAAACACGTGTTAAGGCAGCGTGGTCTGGCTATTACATCTAGCACTGTGTAAGTTTTTGTCTCTCCCTTTTGTTGTTTATTTATTCTTTTTACTTTCACTAGAGGGGTAATATTGCAATTCCACCTCTAGGTGGTGCTATAGCCTTTTTATTAAGATCAATACATGGGCATCGTTATTATTGCAACCAATTGATTTATGTGCAGGTATATTTTGCTTTGGACCTAATGGATTGGCAATCCTTGCTTTTTGAGTCTTGTTATTGGTTTTGTAATTTTAGTTTTAAATTAAATAAAATTTAAGGTTTTATACTGTTTGAAACTTTGTTTATGGTTAATGATCATGGAGTTTAGCGCATATTATTAATATTGATATTTTTGAATATCTATTGATTAGTTTTTTTTGTCTGCAGTTTTTGTCAAAGCCGTCTGACATAAAAGAAGCAACATGTTCATTCTTCTTGCGTTTTTGTCACATTTTTGTCACCAATAAAAATCAATGAGGGGATGAAAAACGCAAGGAAAAATGCATGCTACCAAATTTGTGCATTTTGCATGTGTTTTACGTTTTTGTCACAAAAAAACGCAGGTCACCCATATTGTTTCAGGATGAATTCATTCTCTCTCTCCAAGCACTTTATAATCAATCACCGCCACGGCGTGACTGTCACACTCCTCCCACAGCCTCTTATTTTTCTTTGGGGCCGTTCATTAGGCTCATAAATATTCACTGCTTCCCCAGGACACTAGCATCTGTGATTGGTTGCAATCTGTGGGCGGATTTATATCGTACAGTAAAATAATTTTAAAATAACGGCATGCGATTCCCCCCCCCCCCAATTTTGATACCCAGCCAAGATAAAGCCCCACAGCTGAGGGCTGGTATTCTCAGACTGGGGAGGCCTATGGTTATTAGGCTCCCAGCCTAAAAATATCAGCCAGCAGCCTCTCGGAATTGCCACATCCATTAGATGTGACAGTCCCGGCACTTTATCCAGCACTTTCCGATTGCCCTGGTGCGGTGGCAGTTGGGGTAATAAAGAGTTAATGGCAGCCCATAACTACCACTAAGTCCTAGATTAGTCATGGCAGACGTCTTAGACACCCCCCATGATTAATCTGTAAGTGAAAGTAAATAAACACAAACTCGCCCCAAAACTCCTTTATTTAAAATATAAGACAAAAAAAGCACCTTCTTTCGCTACTTTATTAACGTCCCCATCAGGGCTGTGGAGTCGGAGTCGTGGAGTCGGGGTCTGAGTCGGAGCTCATTTTGGTGGAGTCGGAGTCTGTATAAAATGGACCGACTCCTAAAAATATATACTAAATTGGGTACAGTAGTTCAATGCAGAATGTGCTGAATATTTTTTCATAGGAATTTGGGAAAGTTATGAAATGTCCTATAAATGGCTCTTCTATTCCTGATCTAAGGCTACATTCACACACAACGTGTTTGCTGCATTTTTTTGAGGATACGTTTTTCAGCAAAAGCAGATCAACTTTTTAAAAAACCGCATCACCTGAAAGGTTTTTGAGCTCATAGATAATTTTCTAATCTGCTTTTGCTATTAAAAACATTAACGGACAATGCTTCAAACATAAGTACAATTAAACTGATGAATGAGAGTAATGAACAACAGCTAGAAGAAAATTTAGGATTCAGTATGTTTGAGATGGAAGCCAACAGTGCTGTTAATGTAACTGAGGAACAAGAAGATATTACAACAGAAGAACAGCAAAATGATACTTTAGAATTAGTTGATCTTGTTGAAGCTGCTTCAAAACACTTTCATATTCATCACATGCGCTGTGTTGTGCACACGCTGCAGCTGGCAATAAGAGAGAGTCTGCAAGAGGTACATGCTGGAAATCTAATTGAAAAAGTGGAGGAAATTGGTTATTGCCGCCAGAGCCCCTAAAATTGATTCCATCTTGAAGAGACGTGCTGGGAAAGGGGCAATTGTCGATCAAGCCACTCGGTGGGGCAGCACTTATCTAATGATTGAGCAATTGCTTAAACTAAAACAGTTTCTTAGGCCCTGTGCGCACACTGCATTTTTACCTTCGTTTTTTGTGCGTTTTTTCTTGAGAAAATGGTTTTAACCTTTCTGCAGACATTCCCCAGCAAAATCTAAGGAAGAAAAAATTAGCTGTGCGCACACTGCGTTTTTTTCTCAAGAAAATTCTTTCAGTAGATTTTCTTGAGAAAAAGAATGCGCATGTCACTTCTTTTCTGCAGCTGTGTTATTCACTCCATTGACTGTAATGTAATCATGAAATAGCGCAGCGAATAACGCAGGTAGAAAATTATGTGCGTTTCATTGCGTTTTCTTGCGTTATTCCCACGTTATTTCGTGTTTTTTGGGACATAATGTGCCCTGCCCTGTGTTTTGCAGGGAAGTGATGTCATTATGACAGGAAGAGGAAGCTGAGCAGAGAGTAAACACACTGATCAGACACAGACATATAGAATACACACATATCACACAGAGACACAGACATATAGAATACACATAGAAATCAAACGTACATATTAAAAATAAAAAAGGAAAAAAAAAAATGTGGGCTCCGCCGTATTTTTATCATCCAGCCGAGGTAAACACACATTCACCGGTATTCTCAGGCTGGGGAGGGGGAGGGCCATGGTTAATGGCCCCCCCCCTCCAGCAGCCTAGAATATCAGCCCGCAGCTGCCCCGAGAATGTTGCATCCATTATGCGACAGTCGCGGCGTGTTACCGACTCTTCCAAATTGCCGTGATGCGGTGGCAATCAGGGTAATAACGAGTTAATGGCAGCTATGCGCTGCCGCTAAGTCCAAGCTTAATCATGGCAGCGTCTATGAGACAGCTTTCATGATTAACCCGTAAGTAAAGTGAATAAACACACACACCGAAAAATCTTTTATTGTAAATAAAACACAAAAAAGCCCCCTCTTTCACCACTTTATTAATACCCCCCCAAACACAGCTGCGGCGTAATCCACGCAGGTCCCACGACGCTTGCAGACTGATCCAGCCATGTCTAACAGATAGTAATCAATGCAGCCTCACAACAAGCCTGCAGGGGTAAGTACAGGTCATTTCCCACGGTCGGTATTGTGAACACACTGCCGCTCGCGAGAACTGCAGTGTTTCCTCACAGGGACTCTATCTATCGATTTATCTTTTGATCTATCTATCTATCTTATCCATTATCTATCTATCTATCGAATATCTATCTATTATCTATATTATTTATTGCTGTTAAAGCATTAAAAAATGCAGGGTCCAGCCTGCAAAAAAATGCACCAAAAACGCATAAAAAACGCATGCGTTATTGGTGCATTTTTTTTTAACGCAGGTGCGGTAATCCTTCACTCAAGAAATTTCTTAAGAAAAATCTTTTTTAGTGCACACAGCCTTAGAGATATGGCAAACCCTCAGGTAACCCTAAATGAAGGTCAATGGACACAGGTGGCTAAATTGAAGGAATTTCTTAATCACCCATTTACCGTGACTAAAAAATTACAAGCTGAGGATTTAACTCCTGGCATTTTCATAAGGAAGTGGAAGAACTTGCTATTTTGCCTGTCCCAAAGAGGAGGTTTAATCGCAGATGGCATTTCTGCTTCAATGAAATGGAGAGAGACACAGCGATTGGAAAATAAAATTCTTCTGGCAGCTGTTTATGTGAACCCAAGACATTGTATACTGCTTGATGATCAATAGCTTACTAAAGGAATAGAAGCTCTGACTGAGGTAGCAGTTAGGATGAGCAGCTACAGGACTGCCAGGCGGACAAGGACTTGGGTCCTGACAGTGCTATTGCTGCCATATCTTCATCCTCATCAGATGAGTTTAAGGCTTTGTGCGCACTGGAAAATGGAATTTTCTCAAGAAAATTCCGCAAGCACTGAAAGATTACCGCACCTGCGGTAAAAAACCGCGACAAACCGCACCCGAAAACCGCATGCGGTTTGCCGTGGTTTGCTGCGGTTTTACCGCGGTATTGTTTGTGGTATTGCCGCGGTTTTGCCGCGGTTTTGCCGCGTGCGGGTTGGTACATGTGCTGTAATGCATTCAATGCAATAAAGCACATTGAAAAAAAAAAAAAGTAATTTCCTTCTTAGATAGCAGATAAATAGATAGAATAGATAGATAGCTAGATAGTTAGAGGGCTAGAGAGACAGAGTCCCTGTGAGCACACGCTGCATTTCTCACGGTCGGTAGTGAGTTCACATTACTGGCCGTGGGAAATGACCGGTAATTACCTCTCAGGTTCGCTGCGAGGCTGCATTCATTCAGCGCTGTGTCAGTCGCGGCTGGATGCAAGCATCGCAGGACGTGGATTACGCCGGAGCTGTGTGTTTGGGAGGGGTTAATAAACGGCTGAACCAGGAGCTTTTTTGTGTTTTATGTAAAATAAAGGATTTTTCGGTGTTGTGTTTTTTCACTTACAGGTTGATCATGTCAGCTGTCACCTAGATGCTGCCATTATCAAGCCTGGACTTAGCGGCGGCGATCCACCGCCATTAACTCCTTATTACCTGGATCGCCACTGCATCACGGCATCTAGAAGAGCTGGGGACACTCCGGTACTGCCGCATAATGGATGTGACAGTCCCGGGGCAGCTGCGGCTGATATTCTCGGCTGCGGGAGGTGGGAGGGAGGCGGGGGACATTAACCCTGCCCCTCGCCCCCCCCCAGCCTGAGAATACCGGGCCACCGCTGTGTGTTTACCTCGGCTGGATGGTAAATATACAGCGGAGCCCACGTGTTTTTTTTTCTATATTTCCGTTTGATTTCTATGTTATTCTATATGTGTCTGTGTGTGAGTGCGATGCGTGTGTGTATTCTATGTCTGTCTGTGATGTGTGTGTTTACTCTCTGCTTTTCTTTCTCTTCCTGTAATGACATCACTTCCCTGCAAACCGCAGGCAGCGATGTACATTACCGCAGGTAAACCGCGAAATACCGCAGGGAATAACGCAGGAAAACGCAATGAACCGCACAGAATTTGCTGTCTGCGTTATTCCCTTCGGGATTTCACGATTACATTGCAGTCAGTGGAGTGAAATTCTGCAGCGACGTGCGGAAAAGAAGTGACATGCAATTGTTTTTGCTGCAGAAATCCCGCAGCAAAACATGCAGCTGTCAAAATCGGCCTAGTGCGCTAATTTTTTTTTCCCATAGGTTTTGCTGGTGATTCACTGCAGAGATGTTATGAACATTTTCTGCAGCGAAACATGCAGCAAAACCACAGGAAATCCGCGGCAAAAACCGGCAAGTGCGTTTGAAATTATTTGCGATTCTTGTAGCACATCGTTTAAGTACCATTCTACCTACACTTATCTCGCCCGAACAAGTGGGTTTTGTGAAGGGAAGAGAGGGACGAGATAACTCCATACACATACTCCATCTAATGCAGCATGCCCTTACTCACCGCAGACCCTTAGTGCTATTAGGCACTGATGCGAAAAAGGCTTTTGACAGGATCGATTGGATATTCATGAGAGAAACACTACGGCGCTTCGCCTTTCCTACCCCATTCATAGAGGCAATTTTTCAGATGTATACACACCCGACAGCGCGTATTAGGATAAATGGGGATCTTTCTAGCCCATTCAACATTAACAATGGAACTCAGCAGGGCTGCCCGCTTTCTCCATCTCTGTTCATCTTCGTGATGGAGACCCTCATTCAACGAATCCGACAGCATCCGGACATAAAAGGGGCTTCCATAGATGGAACTACACATAAAGCGGCAGCCTTCGCCGACGACCTTCTCCTGTTGACGGAACCCCTCAAAGAATTTCCGGCTATCTTGGAAATCTTCGAACATTTTGGCTCACTGTCAATTTTCAAAATTAATTTGGACAAATCGGAGGCTTTGGGTATACAGCTCCCTCAAGCAACAATGTATACCCTAAGAAATGAATACCCCTTTAAGTGGCCCCCCAAGTTTATTACCTACCTGGGAATAAAGATATGTTCACATTGGCCTTCTTTAGTCTCTTTAAACTTTTTCCCGTTATTAAAATCTTCGTTAACAGTCATAGCCTCATGGTCAGCCCCATTAGTCTCATGGATGGGACGTAAAAACCTATTAAAAAGCTTTGTGTTACCAAAATTTAGTTATGTATCACAGATGTTACCAATTCAGGTACCACTGACCTTTTTCGATAAAGCTAGAACCCTATTCATCAACTATATTTGGAATGGGGACACCAGACCCACAAAAATATCACACAGCAGCAATACTATCAATGATAATAGATTGGACTCTCTAATCTCCAAACAAACTTTGGACCTTGATCGCAGACTCCATCAAGTCCGATGAACTTCAGACCCATCCTTCACTCGGCAAAACATTTTCTTCGAGACCCGACAACGGGTAATTTAATTTTTAAGAACGCGCTTCAAACTTGGATTATCTTATTCCCCCACTTTCCCCGATAATTCGAATAATGGATTTGCCGGGGCTGTACTCAGCACACAATCACGCACTCCTGATCAGCTTCATACACTCACTACGCCAGTGGAACTAGTGTTAGAGGATGGAACATTAACACCCCTGACTCAGCTTAATAAGATCATAGCCTCAAACTCACTCAACTTCCTTCAATATGAAAGACTAAAGTTAGCGGTACGGGATCACTTACCAAATGGGCTGCCCCGAAGGGACCTTTCCACTTTTGAATCTATGATTACGCAAACAAAATGCCCTTAAAAAGTCCTGTCTAAATTATATCAAATATTGGTCTTAAATAAGCTCCCGCAGAAAAGGGCATTCATATTATTATGGGAAAAAGATCTAAGCAGGAATTTTACAGAAGGAGATTTGATCCAAATTTATAAGAGATCCTTTGGCCCATCACATTGCGTGAAGATACAGGAAAACTCATACAAATTAGTTACCAGATGTTATGTATCACCTTCTCAAACTAGCACATGGTTCCCTTCCTCTTCTGAGTCATGTTGGAGGTGCAATAGAGAACGAGGTACATACTTCCACATTTGGTGGCAGTGCGACCAGTTGCAGCCCTTCTGGGAAAATGTGATTACCTATACCAAGCGGATCTGTAAACTTTCCTTTAACCCCCAACCCAGCCTAATCTTCCTGAACTTGGTCAGCAACCCACAAAACACTCCGAACAAAACTCTCCTCCTATTTCTACTAGCGGCGGCCAAACTGCTCATCCCCCCCCCCTTTGGCGCTTGACAAGTATACCTACTATCCAAAATTGGATGCTCAAAATCGACCAGTTATATCATATTCAAGAGCTGGCAGCTTTAGCTTATCACTCTCAAGATAAATTTAGACTCATCTGGGCTCCCTGGTTGATTTTCCGAGAATCCTCCGAGTACTTTGAATTGGTGGCGTCTTGACCTGCTCCTACCCCCCCCTCCCCTGAGCCAGTCATGATATATTTCTTATCTAGATTAATCCCCACTCACACCTCCTGTCTCTCAATATCTTCTTGAAACCATCCTTACCTTTCTTTACACCCCTATCCTACTATTGACATGTTTTACATATGTTCATTTCACTAATGTTAATTATTCACAAAAGTTTATTGTTGATTTCACATGAACTGCAATGGTAAACACACCTAACTGAGGTACTTCCGACAAGGGAAGAAAAATTATCCAGAACTGTGGACCGAACTTTGGATCTAAATCCTTCCCTCCAGGATTCGAGTGCCTTATATTTTCTCACATTTATTCATTGTTTTATGTTACATTATATTAATTTTTTGCTCTGAACAATACTTGGAAGGTGTGCATTGTGTTTCATATGCTATTTTTCACTATAATAAAAAGAAGATTGAAAAGAAAAACCGGCAAGTGCGCACAGGGCCTAACTTTTGACAAGTATTTGGATGACCTGGAGCAGGCAAAGCGTTGCTGCAAGGAAAAAGATTTCACTCCGTCTCCTATAGCAGCAGATTGACCATATTTCAGCAAAATTTTTCACTTGCTCTCAAAAAAATAGAAAAATTCAACCGTTCATCAAAACTGACTGCATGAGGCAATTCCTTTATACCCGGAAATTGTTAGAAATGTTGCCCATGTGGTTACAGCTTTGCCTCCAGCCAAAGTTAGTGTAGAGAGGTTGTTCTCTAGCCTTAAAATCTGATGGAGGCAATTCTATTTTTCTATTTCTTACAACAAATTCATAGACTGCACAAATGCTATTTAGTATGTTTTTGTTGAAAACTGTTTTTTTTACACAGTGTGTATATATATATATATATATATATATATATATATATAATGTGTAATCTATTACATAGTGTATTACAAATTTACAATGTGATTGTGTTCTAAAGTTGTATTCCAATAGATATATTTTATTTTCTATCTAAATATCTTGATCATTGTATCATAAAAATGATTACATGTCTGATATTCACATTGTACTACAATACATTTTTCACTTAAATATAAGCAATATATGTGGGAGTCGGAGTCGGTGCAAGGGAAATTGAGGAGTTGGAGTTGCAGGTTTGGATTACCGACTCCACAGCCCTGGTCCCCATACACCCCTCTAGGTCCGACGTAATCCATACGAGGTCCCACAACACTTCCAGCACTGATACACCTGACGCTCACAGCGAGCGCCATAGAACAAGACTGCCCGCTGTGAGATTGAGGCCGGAACTGAAGTGAGTCACGCGATCAGCATGAGTCCTTCACCTGTGGCTCACTTCAGTCGCAGACTTCAGGACACATGGACTCTCGCTGTGACCGCAAATTTAACGAGTGACGTCACCGCTTATTTCGCTTTTCACTTCACTTGCTGTGTGGAGCTCACAACAGGCAGTCATGTTCTATGCCGCTCGCTATGACAGGACAGGGATATAGCAGAGCTGAATCGCTGTGATACCTCGTGTGGATTTCTTCAGACCTGGAGGGGTGTTTGGGGGTTAATAAAGTTTATTTTCTTTCACTTACAGATTAGTGATGGGGCGGGGTCTCAGACGACTGCTATCACTAATCTAGGACTTAGTGGCAGCTGTGGGTTGCCATTAACTGATTATTACCCCAATTGCCACCGCAACACGGCAATGGGAAGAGCTGGTTCCAGTGCCAGAATTGGCACATCTTATGGATGCGCCACTTCTGGGGTGGCTTGGGCTGCTATTGTTAGGCTGGAAAGGGCCAAATAACGATGGTCCTTCCCACCTTAATATTAACTCCCAGTTGTATGCTGTACCTTGGCTGGTTTTAGAAAATGAGGGGGGGGAAGCTACGTCATTTTTTTAAAAAAATAAATATATCCAATAATTAAGAAAAAAACAAAAAGCGTAGGATCTCCTCTATTTTTCATAACCAGCTAAGGTACAGCAGCAGTTCCTGTTCCTGTGCTGGATATGAAAAATGGGTGGACCCCACGTCATTTTTTTTTACCCCTAAAAATGAAAAAAAGAACTGACCAAGCTCGCTATCCCTCTACTGAGCTATTCTGTTCTTTCTTAATATCTATTCTATATGTTCTTTCTATCTACCTATCTATTCTTTCTATTTTTTTCTATCTATCCATCTACTCTAGCTATTTATAAATTATCCTATCCTATCATATTTTATTTCTCCTATAAAAAAAACGCATTAACAAAAATGCATAATCATTACAAATGTTTTTTGTGTTGGTTTTTTTTACATTTCCAAGCTCTCTGTAACGAGGTGCAGTTTTGGTTGCAGTTTGTGTGCAGGGAAAACTGCAGCGTGCACATATAGCCTAAGATGTCAAGTCCTCTTCCTCTTTGGGGAAATTAAAAAAATGCAAATTGCCTTTTCAGGAGAATTGCAAGGTGTTTAATGCTCCTTATACTAGCATGTCACTCTCCACAAGGAAAAAACTTACCCCTTAGATCCCATCCCACAGCAGACATAGTTTAAAAAAAAAAATCGAAAAAAAAAATCAGGGATACCTCATCAGGTAGCTTTTTAATTCTTGCCAACAGGTAGCTGTGCAAGAATTTAGTGTCTGGTTTATGCCAGGTACACAAAAAAGAAAAAACACACTTCTGAAAAGTGGGTGGCGCTTGGAGTGAGATGTAGTCTAATGTATCCTATCACATTCTCCATAATTTATGCCACTGACAAATTAAGAGCAGAAAATAACTACAGCCCATGACTAGTATATATTCTTACTGATGCACAGGAATCATTTAAAATCCATTAACCCCTTCACGACTGAGGACGTAATGGTACATCCAAAATCATGAATGGGTGATCACCACCGGCTGCTGCGGTGAGCCAGTGGTGATCCCCGCTCATGTCTGCTGATTTGTACAGCAGACGTGTGGCTCGCAGGCGCAGGTGGATCCGCAATCCACCCATGCCTGTTAAACCCTTAAATCTCAATGTCAATGTAACAGTGTGATTTAAATGGCTGTAGTGGGTAATGCGCACTTACCCGCCTCCATCGAAGGCCCTGTGACATAATCATGGAACCCAAAGGTTGCCATGCTAGCACACGGTCATCTGATGACTCCTGTTGCGATCATGACTCACTTCCTGTTACAGCCGCCATAGCAGCAGCTGTAACAGAAGACAAACATTTCAGGTGATCTGAGCTGTGCAGCTCTGATCAGGAGAAATGAATGAGCGATCAGACTGCTGATCTATATAGCTCCCTAGGGAGACAAGTATAAAAAAAAGTTTAACATTTTTTTTAAAAAGCCTAAAAGTTCATATAACCCCCCCATTCGCCCCGTTGAAAATTAAAGGGTTAAATAAAATATACACACATTTGGTATTGCCGCATTCAGAAATGCCAGATCTATCAAAATAACAAATCAATTAATCTGTTCAGTAAACGGTGTAGTGGCAAAAATATATTCCAAACGCCAAAATTACAGTTTTTGGTCGTTGCAAATATTGCGCAAAATGCAATAACAGGCGATCAAAATGTAGTATCTGTGTAAGCGGTCACTAAGCCCAATATCCAAAAATGGTGCAAAAAGTGCACCACTTTTTTACAAACTTCTGAAAAAATGTTTAACCCTTAGATAAAAGTAAACCTATACATGTTTCATGTCTATGAACTTGTACTGATCTGAGGCATCACACAGACATCAGTTTTACCATATAGTGAACACTGTAAATAACATCCCAAAAACAATCGTACAATCACTTTTTTTGCAATTTTTCCGCACTTGGAATTTTTTTGCCATTTTCCAGTACACTATATGGTAAAACTCAGTTTCATTTAAAAGGACAACTCGTCCCGCAAAAATCAAGCCCTCAGATGGTAAGACTGATGGAAAATAAAAGTTACGATTCTCTGAAGGGAACAAAAAACAAAAAAGGAAATGAGCCCGAGGGTTAAATTCATTAAGAGGTATGCACCTCTTACATCAGGTTTTGGATGAAAGAGACTGTCAGCACAGAATGACTGTTCAAACCAAATATAGGTGCTTTGTGCATCAATGTGGGGCAGACATTAGAACACACCTTCCCACTTGATTGTTTTTGATCTTTCTCTCCCCCTCTTTGGCTCCATATAGTCAGAACTGTTAAAGAGGGAAGGCTAGAAATTCTAAATAAACAGGTGGGAAGGTTATTTAAAGGATTAGATCCACCATGATGCACGAGCACCTGCACGGTCAGCACAGAATGCCTGTTAAAACCAAGTCCCTACAGCCCCTTTCAGACATTCGTGTTTAAATACGTCCAAGCTGCACGCATCGGTATGGTCATCCGTGTGCCATCCCTGTGACATCCGTGTTTGCGCACGTGTGCCGTACGTCAGGGGCTGGCTGTCAAATTTTAGTTTGAGGGGCAAGCACATAGCAGTGGCCCTTGAATAGCGGCCTAGCCTTTAAGGGGTTCCCATGAAGAAAGTACATTTTAATTAATCTTGTAATAATAATAATAATATCCACAATTGGATGTTATATAAAATGTCCCTGTGCTGAGATAACCTTATATATGTGCCCCTGCTACGTAATATCTTTATACTCATTTGCGTCACCACCTACGCAGGAGCTGTGGTAGGATCAGACCATGTACCTGTATGGTCAGGCACGGCCATTACACAGTACATAGCAGGGACACACAAACTTATCTCAGCACAGGAACATTTTATATAAACACGTCCAATTGTGGAAATGTTTAATCTCTTTTTATGAAAACTTTTCAAGAAAATACAGAAGATAAATAACAGTATGAATAATCGACTGATATCACCTTAACTCAATGAAATGGTTACATCTAAAAGCCAAATACAAAGTTAATGAGACCACATATAGTGAATGATTCCCTGAGAAAGGGAATAGGTCTCTGCAGGAACAAGATTAATCAACTGTGGCTTTATTGTATCGGGTGGTCTAAAAGGAGCCAGAAGAAGAGATAGGGCAAGGAGCCTAGAGAGAGAGATCGAGAGGCGGCTATCTAAAGAGGAAAGAAAGAGCGGAAAAGGGAGGGAGAGAGTAAAGAAAGAGGGAAAAGAAAAGGATCAGGGGGTTACGAAAAGAGATTGCTCAATGTTAGTTCCAGCACTCACATAGGGGAGCATACAAGGGGTCCGGCCTAGGATTTGTTTTTATTCCTCTTCTCCCATCGAGCAAGAGGGTGGAATAATTTAAGTCACAGTCTCAAATAAACAGTACAGAATAAAGTCTGGCTCACTCAATTTATATAGGTGCCTCCGAGAAAAAATTCAGTACAGTCAAAAGGTAACTCGGGCACACTGAAGAAAGTTCACAGAGATGACTAACATCTTTAAAATGGAAGATCTGACCGCAGAATTAAATGGCTCATCGGAAAAATTTGTCCGAGTCTGGGGCCCTTGGATGTTGTTCTTTGACTCCCCCTCCTTCAGGTCTTTATTTGAGACTGTACAGTCAAAAGGTAACACGGGCACACTGAAGAAAGTAAGCGTCTGAAACAAAATGATATTTGAACTTCAGTTCGCTTGTTTTATTGATGCAAAGGTCCAAAAAAATTAAATCTGACGTATCGGCCTTCACATATAGGCCTTCCTCAGAGATAGTCTATATGGTTGCGGAAGAGACACTATGTATTCGAGTAACTACTCAAATAAACGAGGTCTTCATGATATACACGAATGCCTTTGTCCTATCAGATAGTAAAGCCAGCCAGTGCACTGCAGGATTCACACGGGCACTGTCCACCACATAGGAGTCTCTCCACTACAAGGAGCTTATCTCGTTTCTCCATTCACATTACCTCCTGTTACGGAATTGTCTGGCTTTACTATCAGATAGGACTAAGACTATAAGGGGTGCTTCACACACAGCGATCTCGCTGCCGAGATCGCTGCTGAGTCACGCTTTTTGTGACGCAGCAGTGACCTCATTAGCGATCTCGCTGTGTGTGACAATGAGCAGCGATCTGGCCCCTGCTGCGAGATCGCTGCTCGTTACACACAGCCCTGGTTCGTTTTCTTCAAAGCCGCGCTCCTGCTGTGACACACAGATCGCTGTGTGTGACAGCAAGAGAGCGACAAATGAAGCGAGCAGGGAGCAGGAGCCGGCGTCTGACAGCTGAGGTAAGCTGTATCCAAGATAAACATCGGGTAACCAAGGTGGTTACCCGATATTTACCTTAGTTACCAGCCTCTGCAGCTCTCACGCTGCCAGTGCCGGCTCCGGCTCTCTGCACATGTAGCTGCTGTACACATCGGGTTAATTAACCCGATGTGTACAGCAGCTAGGAGAGCAAGGAGCCAGCGCTAAGCAGTGTGCGCGGCTCCCTGCTCTCTGCACATGTAGCTGCATTACACATCGGGTTAATTAACCCGATGTGTACTGTAGCTAGGAGAGCAAGGAGCCAGCGCTCAGTGTGCGCGGCTCCCTGCTCCCTGCTCACACTGGTAACTAATGTAAACATCGGGTAACCATACCCGATGTTTACCTTAGTTACCAGTCTCCGCAGCTTCCAGACGGCGGCTCCGTGCAAGCGCAGCGTCGCTTGCACGTCGCTGCTGGCTGGGGGCTGTTCACTGGTCGCTGGTGAGATCTGCCTGTTTGACAGCTCACCAGCGACCATGTAGCGATGCAGCAGCGATCCTGACCAGGTCAGATCGCTGGTCGGATCGCTGCTGCATCGCTAAGTGTGAAGGTACCCTTACACTAGGTTCCCAACACCTACTGGATACTGGCCTGTTTATAAAAAGAGTTTCTTTATAGTAGTCTTATTGAGCGATCACATTAAGTTACCAGTCCAGACTTCTGATACTTGTGATGAAAAAAGCACATGTTAGATTGGCAGTCCCGCCTTCACTATATACCCTTTGATTAGTACCACATAGTTGACTCTCCTAATTCGGTATTACCTTCACATTACCTGTGTGCAACCTACCGTATCTTTGATGTTAACAAAGGCATTCGTGTATATCATGAAGACCTCGTTTATTTGAGTAGTTACTCGAATACATAGTGTCTCTTCCACAACCATATAGACTATCTCTGAGGAAGGCCTATATGTGAAGGCCGATACGTCAGATTTATTTTTTTTGGACCTTTGCATCAATAAAACAAGCGAACTGAAGTTCAAATATCATTTTGTTTCGGACTTTCTTCAGTGTGCCCGAGTTACCTTTTGACTGTACAGTCTCAAATAAAGACCTGAAGGAGGGGGAGTCAAAGAACAACATCCAAGGGCCCCAGACTCGAACAAATTTTTCCGATGAGCCATTTAATTCTGCGGTCAGATCTTCCATTTTACAGATGTTAGTCATCTCTGTGAACCAGTCTGTCATACTCGGAACTCCCGGGGATCTCCAGTGCCTAGGTATCAGAGTTCACGCTGCTGCAAGGCAGAAGCGAAGTAGGTTCGATTTCTGCGCTTTGATGGATCCGGATAGGATCGACAATAGGGCAACCTCTGGGGTTGCAAGTAAATTGTTGCCACTTAGCTTGTTGTATACTGAGAAGACAGAGAACCAAAATTTCCTGATGGCTTCGCAGCTCCACCATATATGTAGCATAGTGCCCCTCTCTTTACCACAACGCCAACACCCGTCTGATACAGATGGGAAAATGGAATGAATGGTGTCTGGGCATCGGTACCACCGCAATAAGATTTTGTAGTTTTTTTTCCTGCAAGGTACAGGCAATAGAAAATTTGTGAGTAAATATAAAGGCTTTTCTCCAATCCTCCTCTGAGATAGTCAAGCTTAAATCCTTTTGCCACTTCTGAAGGAAATGAAGCCCCTGGCTGTTACTCCTTTGGGTAATGAGTTTATAAATTAGTGAAAGGGTATGTCCAGGGGGATCTTGATGGAGAAAAGTTTTTCAAATGGCGTGGACATAGATGAGTAAGCCTTGTTTCTGTGCTGATCTTTTAGAAAGGACTGGAGTTGGAGATATTCTAGCCATGTGGAAGGGGTTCTTTGCTCCAGGGTAGTCAATTCAGAGAGAGGAAGGAGCTCTGAGCCCTTAAGTATATGAAAAAATCGAGCATCTTGACTCTTCCTCCGAGATATTTCTCAACTTTCATACCCGGGGGGAAATCCGGGTTGGCGAACAAGGGTGAGATGGGGCCCCCGACCCCCGTGATATGACCCCCCCCCCCCCTCCCGAGTCCCAGAACCTTAAGGACACCCTCATAAGTTCTGCTTCAGACTTTATAAACCCCCTGCAGTCCGGTCCGATCCAGGGAAGGAACCTCAATGGAATTTCCAAGCACTCCTGCTTCAAGCTTACCCATTATTTGGATGAGCTATGGAACTGCCAGTCTATTAGGTGCGTTAAGACTGCTGCTCTATGGTATAATTTGAAATTAGGCAATCTCACTCCTCTGTCTTCCTTAGCTCTGTAAAGTGTGTTAATTCCAATTCTGAGTCTGCCACCCCCCCGTACAAATTTATTATGAGCCGACTGAAGTTTGGAGAAAAAAACGTTGGGGGGAATTATGGGGATTGTCTGGAACAGGTATAAGAAGCGTGGGAGAATATCCATTTTTTAAAACATTGATTCGCACGAACCAAGAAAGCTTCTTTTTGTCATAATTTTTTAAATCTTTAACGGTCTTGTCTAAGAGAGGTAGATAGTTGAGTTGAAATAATTTGGACCTATCAGCTGGAACCACAAACCCTAAGTAGGTCAGTGCTGAGGCCTGCCATTTGAAGGGGATGTTTTCTTTCAAGTGAGTTATTTCTCTAGTGGGCAGATTGACATTGAGAGCTTCCATTTTGGTGTAGTTTACTTTAAAATTACTGAGGTGACCGAATTTCTCAAACTCTTTAATTAGTGAAGGGAAGGAGATACGGGGCTGGGAAACATAGAGGAGATCATCTGCGAATAATGCTGTCTTACATTGCCCTTCTCCATTAGGAATCCCATGAATGTTTGGGTTGTTTCTAATGGCCGTTGCTAGGTGTTCCATTATTAGGACGTAGATGAGCGAAGAGAGCGGGCAACCCTGCCGGGTGCCATTTTTAATTGTAAATGGGGAAGAGAGGAACCCATTGACCCTGACCTTTGCCGTTGAGGCCCTATATAAGGCCAAGACTCTCTTAATAAACTGGTTCCCCAACCCCAAGTGGCGCAGAGAGCCAACATAAAGTTCCAGCTAACCCGGTCGAAGGCCTTCCTCGGCATCGATGGATAGTAGGCACATAGGATGAGCCTTGGCCCTCGCCCGAGCCAGCAAAAGAAAAGTCTTGTTGGTATTGTCCCAGCCTCTCGGCCCGCCACAAAACCTACTTGGTCCGTGTGAATTACCTCTGGAAGCAAAGGAGCCAACCTGTTAGTTAAGGCCTTAGAGAAGAGTTTTACATCAGCGTTAATCAAGGAGATGGGGCGGTAGTTGGACACCTCTGAGTGGTCTTTTCCCGGTTTCGGTAAGACACTTATATGCGCCTCTATGGACTGGTTCGCAAAGGGGGAATCTTCAGATACTCTGTTTAAATACCTTCGTTAGAAAGGGACCAGCTGGGTTCCAAAAGTTTTATAAAATGTGTAAGGGAAGCCGTTAGGGCCTGGTCTTTTACCTACAGGGGATTTTTTAATAATCGATGCAATTTCGTCTTCAGAGAAGTCAGAATCTAGGGTTTCTGCAGAGTCCGTGGGGATGGTTGGGAGGGCATTCTGGTGGATATAGTCGTTAATTTTCCTAGCCAGAGAGTTGGGGGGCATGTCACCGAACTGGCCTTTGATGTTATATAGGACGACTCCTGGAACCCGCGCTGCGGGTGAATCGGTGTGGGTGAGGAGAGAGGCCCGCTCCCTTGGGATGTCTGCGGTCATTTCATCTCACGCCACCGCTGCTGCATACCTGAGGGTGCCAGCGGCCATCTTCTCTGCAGGCCTGAGAGCAGGAGTTCAGCTTTCCCTCCGAAGAAGCACTGGATACCTCCAAATGGAGCAGGAGTGACCCGGGTAAGCTGCTTCTTATTCTTTCTACTTCTGCTGGCGCTCATAATCCTGTGCTCGGAGCTGAATATTTTGTTTAAAGTCAGCTTATAGCTAGGGGAGCCGAGGAGAAACAAGTCTTCACAGCCTTATGACCAGGCCTTGCCCCTCCAATTGTGGAAATTATTATTATTCCACTATCTATTAAAATGAGTTTTGTTCGTAGTAAAAACCCCTTTAACATGTTTACTTCTAAATGCTTCATAGGTTATATTCTTACCACCTTACTTGTCTGAGTGCGGCCTATGGAAAACACTGACAGCACTCAGATCAGTTCAGCTTTCAGGTAAGCATTTGTATTGGTCCGGCGTAGTACATACAGTCATATGAAAAAGTTTGGGCACCCCTATTATGTTAACCTTTTTTCTTTATAACAATTTGGGTTTTTGCAACAGCTACTTCAGTTTCATATATCTAATAACTCATGGACTGAGTAATATTTCTGGATTGAAATGAGGTTTATTGTACTAACAGAAAATGTGCAATCCGCATTTAAACAAAATTTGACTGGTGCAAAAGTATGGGCACCCTTATCAATTTCTTGATTTGAACACTCCTAACTACTTTTTACTGACTTACTAAAGCACTAAATTGGTTTTGTAACCTTATTGAGCTTTGAACTTCATAGGCAGGTGTATCCACTCATGAGAAAAGGTATTTAAGGTGGCCACTTGCAAGTTGTTCTATTTGAATCTCCTATGAAGAGTGGCATCATGGGCTCCTCAAAACAACTCTCAAATGATCTGAAAACAAAGATTATTCAACATAGTTGTTCAGGGGAAGGATACAAAAAGTTGTTTAATAGATTTAAACTGTCAGTTTCCACTGTGAGGAACATAGTAAGGAAATGGAAGAACACAGGTACAGTTCTTGTTAAGCCCAGAAGTGGCAGGCCAAGAAAAATATCAGAAAGGCAGAGAAGAAGAATAGTGAGAACAGTCAAGGACAATCCACAGACCACCTCCAAAGACCTGCAGCATCACCTTGCTGCAGATAGTGTCAATGTGCATCGGTCAACAATACAGCGCACGTTGCACAAGGAGAAGCTGTATGGGAGAGTGATGCGAAAGAAGCGGTTTCTCCAAGCATGCCAAAAACAGTGTCGCCTGAGGTATGCAAAAGCACATTTGGACAAGCCAGTTACATTTTGGAATAAGGTCCTGTGGACTGATGAAACAAAGATTGAGTTGTTTGGTCATACAAAAAGGCGTTATGCATGGAGGCAAAAAATCACGGCCTTCCAAGAAAAGCACTTGCTACCCAAAGTAAAATTTGGTGGAGGTTCCATCATGCTTTGGGGCTGTGTGGCCAATGTCAGCACTGGGAATCTTGTTAAAGTTGAGGGTCGCATGGATTCAACTCTGTATCAGCAGATTCTTGACAATAATGTGCAAGAATCAGTGACAAAGTTGAAGTTACGCAGGGGATGGATATTTCAGCAAGAACACCGCTCCAAATCTACTCAGGCATTCATGCAGAGGAACAATTACAATGTTCTGGAATGGCCATCCCAGTCCCCAGACCTGAATATCATTGAACATGTGTGGGATGATATGAAGCGTGCTGTCCATGCTCGGCGACCATCAAACTTAACTGAACTGGAATTGTTTTGTAAACAGGAATGGTCAAATATACCTTCATCCAGAATCCAGAAACTCATGAAAAGCTACAGGAAGCAACTAGAGGCTGTTATCTTTGCAAAAGGAGGATCTACAAAATATTAATGTCACTTTTATGTTGAGGTGCCCATACTTTTGCACCTGTCAAATTTTGTTTAAATGCGGATTGCACATTTTCTGTTAGTACAATAAACCTCATTTCAATCCATTATTACTGAGTCCATCAGTTATTAGATATATGAAACTGAAATAGCTGTTGCAAAAACCCAAATTGTTTATAAAGAACAAAGGTTAACATTAAGAGGGGTGCCCAAACTTTTTCATATGACTGTATGATGTGTACTTATTATGATCTTTAAGCTGGATATAAGTATTTAGAGATGTAGTAAAGCGAGGTACACTGTGCTTCTCTACACTGAAAAAAGCATATTCCCAGAATTAAGGTAGTCACATATAACCATATGCCTTCTAAATAACTATCTCTGAATATTTTTTTGGATGTGTTTTACCTCACATAATTGCGCAACCAAGTTACCAATGTAAGCAACTCCACAGCAATGAGAAAAGGTTTTATATATGATATACCTGTCACGTATTATCCCCAGTATACAATCTGTATGTACACACAGTATACATAGTACTCCACATACAGTATACATAGTACACCACATACAGTATAATGGAGAATAAAAGGAACAGCCCGGACTGCTGCCCCGAAGGGGCTCAAGGGAGGGCAGTATGACTAGGAGGGATGCTAGGCCTTAGTATCAGTTAAAGGGTTAAGTGGTGTTCAGTTTGTGCGGGAAAAGTGTAGGGTGGAGTTGTTGGGTCAGATGGGACTTGAGGCATTTTGATTGGTTAGGGGTGATGTTTGTGGGGCAAAATATAGGACAGGTCCCTTGAGGGCGGTGGTCATGATTACCTGGACGATGAACTGAATTGTTCCGGACCCTGAGATTGTCCCAAGATGGAGGTCATCATGGAGGAGATGAAGAAGATGGTGGAACAGTGAGGACAGCGGTGGCTGCTGGAGCAGCTGCAGCGATGGTCCACGGATGGCGCCACTAAAGCAGCTGGGACCCCACTTCCTCAAAAGCGGCAGCGATGATCCAGAACCCCAGAACGCCTCAGCCCGGAGATGACCCCCCCCCAGGAGCCAGTGACAAGACCGAAGCCCCAGCAGGAGACTCAGCATCGGCAGGAGATCCCGGAATGCCAACATCTTGGAGCTTGACCCAGAATTCGTTCCGCAGGCAGAGTGGCAGTGGGGCAGTGAGTGACAAGGCCGGCCTCCCCTCCTCTTCTGGGTTGTGGCACAAAGCGCTGATGCATCCACGTGACCCGATGGCATGGTCATGTGGTCCAGCAACACTGTCTCGTGCTCTGGCGTACCAGTCACCTGACCTGGATGTGACATCACGGGACTCTGATAAGGTGGCCGGTGACACAGAAGTGTCACTGCAGGTCCTGGCTGGTAAGGAATTTAGGCCTGTGCGGCCGCACAGGGCCTCATCGGCCTCATCTACACGGAGGCGGCCTGGTTCAGCGGGGCCAGGCCAACGGAGGGACCAGGCAGCTTTGCGGGAAGGAGGCCGGGAGTAAGCGTCCCCGCCATCCCCAGGGGGTCCTCTTGCCATCGCTATCAGGACTGCCCCCTATAGCTGTTCTGACAGGCGGCAGAGAGGCCGCGGATGGCAGCGACTCATTCGGTTGAGCTATCTGGAGGCAGGGACGGCTCGGGTTATGGGTTGAGCTTGCTGGCTGGCGGGCTCCCCGGGCCAGGGTCCAGTTCCAACGACGATGACTTGGACACATCTGACAGTGAAGAGGCGGTTGGAGCGCGACATGGAGAACACGTGATGGCTGTTTCGGGTCTCACTTGAAGTCAACCTGGTAAGACCATGGTTCCCCCTATTTCTTGCTTGTCGGGTGTGGAAGTTGTGGGTTGTGTGCCTGGTGGTCCGAGTGGCGTGCAAGGTCTGAATGTGGTTCCTGGTGACGGTAGTCTGGTGTCTGAATTGTTGTGACTAGTTAGGTGCTTATTTACCCCTGTGGGGGGCCCTAGTACGGTTTGGCAGGGTACGGTAGCCGGAGGGTCTGGGGTTGCAGTACAGGGTGAGATGGGCAATGGTGCAGCATTGGTGGTATCGGACTCTTCTGCGGTAGCTAGTGAGATTGGAGTTAGTACGGCGGTTATGGCGGCACTCGCTCCTGCACCGCCGGCCGTGGTGGATGTCGTGCAAATGGACGACAAGACTAGGGGCGAAGTGAACATTTGTTTTGATGGGCCGTTGGGGGGTGCACCTGAAGCAGGAGGTTAGGAAAATAAAATCGAAGGATGAGTATGTGGAGATTTTTTTCTTTACTTTCTCTTGGAAAGTTTAACCTCGACCAGGTTAAGCCAGATGAGAGTAAGAAGGACGAGGAGGAGCGGTGGTGTTATCGCCTCATTGCTCGCACTTTTCAAAATTGATTATAGGCATTTGTGATATTGGCTGGCGTGGTGGAAGAGAAGGCTCCGGATAATTGTTCAGCGCTGTTTTGTTATTTGGACTCCATAAGTGAGGCATATAGGACTTCTGGGGGGACTGCTTGGCTATGCTACGATGAGCAGTTTCGGCAGCGTAAGGCAGTCCGACCTAGTTTGCAGTGGGACCATAAAGAGATTAGCCTGTGGATGCGGCTGATGACCGCACCCAAGTCAGCTTCACAGTCCTTTCCAGGGAATTCTGGTGGGGGGATGGCTGCTTCTTTGCCGGCCCCAAAAAGGGGGTGTGTTGGCAGTTTAACGATAAAGAATGTAGTTTCGGGTCCTCCTACAAGTTTAAACATGAGTGCTCGGGCTGTGGCGGCTCCCTTAGTTACTTTAAGTGCTTTAAAAAAAGGAAAAGGGAAGGCCATAGAGTCTTCTGCAAAGCGGGAGGACCCCGGTGAGGGTAGATCAGATGGTGCCGTTTTTAAGTAGATACCCCGATCAGGGACTTGTTGCTTGATGGCTTTAGTTTTGGTTTTAAAATTTCGGCAGTTGTTGAACCTGGCAATCTTTGGTTGAAAGAATTTGCAGTCGACTGGCATGCATAGGGAGGTGGTTACCGAGAAGTTGCACAGGGAGGTGGACATTGGGCGTATGGCTGGGCTATTTGATACTCCTCCTTTGCCGGACTTGATGGTTTCCCCGTTGGGGCTTGTTCTAAAGAAGGCCAACATGTTTCGGCTGATTCACCATTTGTCATACCCTCTTGATAAGTCGGTGAATGACGTTATCGACCTAGAGATAGTGTCTGTGTCTTCTGTCCGTTTTGACAGGGCGTTGGATTGGTTAAGGAAGCTTAGTAGGGGTATACTCTTGGCAAAAACGGATATTGAGGTGTTGACCGTGCATCCGACTAGTTTTCACCTTCTGGAGTGTTGGTGGGAGGACAAGTTTTATGTGGACTGTTTGCCCATGGGCTGTTCAATTGCTTGTTCTTATTTTGAGAACTTTAGTTGTTTTCTTTAATGGGTGGTTAAGGAGGAGGTCGGACTTGATTCGGTGCTGCATTACTTGGACAATTTCCTGGGAATGGGGCCTGCGGGATCTCCGCAATGTTCTCTGCAATGTTTCCGCACAGCTGAACAGGTTTCCCGCCGCTTTGGTGTTCCGTTGGCACCGGAGAAGACTCAGGGGCCGGTGACTGTTTTGAAGTTTTTGGCCATTGTGTTAGATACAGTTGGGATGGAATGTTGACTGCCAAAGAATAAGTTTTCAGATTTGAAAAGTTGTGTTCAGGGGGCTTTAGAGTCTAAAAAAGCTTGTTTGCGGGATGTAACACCTGCCTAGATCCACAGACTCAAACAGGCTGTAATGGACAGTCTAGAGGGAAGCCACTCACCAAGCAGGACCCCAAGAACCCTGAAACCCTTTAACCCCTATACAGGGATTTGGAATTACACAGGGCCCTGGAGATCACTACCTGTGGAAGGCTGCAGTCTGAGAGAGTAGTCGTCAGGCAGGGTCAAACCAGGAATTGCGGAACAGGGACAGAATCGACAGACAAGGACATAATCAGAAACAAGCAGACGCCAAAACCGGATCGGGCAGCGAGGTACAAAAACAGCATGCAGGAGGGTAGTCAGGAAACAAGCAGTAATCAGCATACGAAATCACAGGGTGGAATAGGATCCAGAATTTTCAGAACTATCTCTGGCAGAGGTCAGCAGACAGGAGGGCATTAAAAATGGTGTGGTGTCTTCCCGTAGGCTGTAGCTGAATGATGGTACTTCAGCTGGGAGACACCCGCCACCTACAGTCAGCCAGTGGCACTGCAGATCCCCAGGAAACCCAGCCCAGTGGATGAGCGGAGCCTGCGTCCACCGACGACGCTGGCATCGACTCCTCTCCCATCACCAGCACTATCCACTGCAGTAACACGGCATCGCCTGGCGATTGGAGTAGAAGTCGATGGAGCGGACTCTGGTGGTGACGTAACACGGGACTTGCAATCCCTCCTGGGGAAGCTTAATTTTGCCTGCAGGATTTTGCCCATGGGAAGAGTTTTTTCTCGTCGTTTGGCGCGTGCCACTGCTGGTGTGTCTCACCCCTTACATTTTGTATGCTTGAAGGCCGAGCACAAGGCGAACCTGAGAGTGTGGTCCTGTTTTATGCAGTTGCATAACGGGTGGTCATTGTGGATTCAGGAGGTTGTGTCTAATGATGACTTGGTCCTCTATACAGATGCAGCGGGCACCAGTGGATTTCGGGCATACTTCGGGGGACAATGGTGCGTTGGTAGTTGGCCTGATTCGTGGAGGTCCACAGGGTTAACTAGGAACCTGGCTTTGCTGAAGCTATTTCCCATTATTGTATTGTGGCTCTTGAGGTATGGGGGCAGGAGATGAGGAACAGGAAAGTGCGATTTATGTGTGAGAACCTGGGGGTGGTTCAGTATGTCAATAATCTGATAGCGGATTCTCCACAGTGGTGGACCTCCTGAGGCATATGGTGCTGAGATGTCGTAAGCTCAGTTTGAGGATTTGCGCTGTACATGTTCCAGGTGTCTTGAATTCTGTGGCTGACGCATTATCTCGCTTCCAGCGGGACCGTTTTCGAGCACTGATACCGGATGCAGAGTAGCAGGAGACTGTTTGGCCCGCCTGGTTGTGGCATCTGGTTTGCATCCAGCCTGGAAATTGATTTGAGTCAGTGGTGCCTAATACGTGGCGAATTTACACAGCAGTGTGGGATTAATGGCAGGAGCTGGTCGATGTTGTAGGTGGTAATGTACCGGAGGGAGAAAGGGTTTATTTGGTGTTGTACATGGTGGGCAGGGCCATGGAAGACTGTTTGTCGTGGCTTCTTGCAGGCTCGCCGGCATAGCGTTATTTTTTAAGCTGTTAGGCTAGATGGACGTCATGAAGGATTTTTTGGTGTGCCAGGCGCTAAAAGGTTATCATAAAAAAGGGGTATGCCAGGATTCGCGGCGGCCAGTGTCTTTTGAGCTGTTGAGGAACTTGGTGGAATCTCTGCCTCGTGTGTGTTACTCGTAGTACAAGTGTCGGTTCTTTGGGGCCACCTTCATTTTGGCCTTTTTTGGGATCTTTAGGATCAGCGAACTAGTAAGCAGGAGCACGAAGTGCCAAGTAGGATTGTTGTTGGATGATGTTGAATGTGGTGTGGATACGGTGCGGTGCCGCTTGAAGTGGTCTAAAATGGATCAGCATGGCAGAGGTCACGTGGTCAAACTCTGGGGTTACAGGGGTTGGTAGAATGTCCGATCAGACAGGTGTCTTCATTATTGGCGGTTAGGGGAATGCGTTCAGGTTCCTTCTTCCTACATCAAGACGGGTTGGCTTTGCCAAATTATCAGTTTCTGTGCATTTTACGGAGGTGCCTGCAGTGTTGCGGTCTCAACGAGGCAGAGTTCAAGTCCACTTCCTTCAGGATTAGGGCAGTGACTCAGGCTGCTCGTTGGGGACTGGACGCGCAGGTGGTGCGTAAGATTGGCAACTGAGAGTCGGCTAGGTACAGGTCTTATGTATGGCCCAGAGTGACGGTATGATGGATTTGGGTTAGAGGCATGTTGTGGAGTGAGGTGTTACCCGCTTGGCACCATCACGCGGAGTTGGACAAACCCCCAGATGTGTTGGTACTGCATGCTAACTGGGAGGTTGCTCGTTTTGTTTCACGATTGGGAGGCGTCGCGGTTCAGCATCGGGATTTGTAATCTCTGTCCCCAGAGTTTTTATGGTGGGATGGAGTTCATTTGAACTCTGTTGGAAGCGATATATGGGCCTTGGGGCTCATGGATAGTCGAGAAGGCATTGGTGTTGTGGCGGGACTTGCACGCACAAGGTGTCATGCGTGCTGTGGTGGAAAGGAGGGGGTATCTGAACGTGGGGGTTTGCACAAAAGAAAGAGGGGGGAATCCAGTGCAGGAATGGGTTACCCCTGGTGGTGTAAGTTATTGGTGTGACATGGGTCCTTGCTGGCTTGAGTCGCAGCGGGACATTGGGTGGTCAACATTCATCTAGGTGCCCTCGAGCCGTTGTGTTGCAGCTGAAGGCAGGTGGTGGAGCTGATGTTGCATCAAACGTTTTTTGTTAACATTTGTTTGGGGTGATGTTCGGTCGAACAAGGTAACTTTCCAGAGTCATGTCCTGCAATCAATTCAATCTCTACTGGTTTATGACATTAAGACTACTACATTATATACAAGATAATATGTGATGGTATATATTACATCAGGATTACAGACATGAGATATTACACCTGCCCCCGGGGTAAGAATTCAGTTTGGCATCCTGTTCTATATACGGCTCATGTGGTTTGGGAAGTCGTCATGTAATCGATCAGTCGTACGCCATTTTCACCCTAAATCACATGCTGATGCGCTGCTCTTCCTAATTCTCTCAATGTTCAGTGACAGACTGCAGACCAGCTTCACTGAAAAAAGCAGGAAGAGAAGCTGATTGTGACCCTAAGTATGAGTGGCCATGTGATGACTGCTAGAATTGACAAGCGGTGCTGAATCTTTACACTGACTATATTACATGTTGTTAGGATTGGGCATGCTATAGGGCTTAATTTTATTATTAAAGGGGTTGTCCAGGTTTATGATTAAAATTTGTAGTCATTCTATATGACTGCAGACTTCTGAATCCTCACAGCTTGCAGACTGCACACTGTGAGCAAGCAGTCACAGGGCTGCAAGTATGTGACCTGCCTACTTCCAACCACATGCTAATTAGACATGTGCAGCCTCACTGAACATCCAGTAAGTAAATTGTGAACATGTAGGGGGGGTCAGGAGTCCTACAAATCCTCCGAAAACTTGGCCCTGATGTTGTGAGAGATATGTAGGTTACCGGTTATATAAACAGTCATGTGAATGTCTTGGGTTGTGGTGTAGTTTTGCCATTCACCACAAGATGGCACAATACCCCCATAGTTCGTTCCATGGGAGGGAGATAAGCCCAACCCTTAAGGTAGAAAACGGGGAAAATGAGGTATAGGAGTGAGTAGTGGGGAAGAAGAAGGCTGTACAGACAGAGTGGGAGACAAAGAACGGATCCTGGGCTTGAAAAGGACACCCCTGCTGCTAGTGGGCTGGAAAAAAGACACGGATGCAAAGTGTGGGGCCAAGTCCTAGGGACCGCTATCGTGTATCTAGTGCTGAGGGACACCTGAAGTGGGGATCAGCCTGGCCAGTATGTTCAAACCCGTAGCAGGGAATGCCGATGTTCCTGGAAACCGTTGGGACTCTTTAACAGCTGTGTTATAAAAAGTGATGTGGAAATGCGTATCCTGTCCCCTGAAGAATTGGTGCTTCTCTTACGGAGAAGAAAGTTCTTATGAAACATTTAGCTACAGTAAAGATGTTCTGTTGGAAGAAATTCTAGTGTCTGACACTCATTTAATGGGACTAGAGCCTACCACAGAGGTAAAGGAGCCAAAGCCCCTGAGAGCATACAACCCCCCCATCACCACCATATACAGTGTGTCCACCCATATCCTGTCCACTGCCATTAACTTGAGAACGGCGGCAGCTATAGGCATAGAAGTGGTGTCTAGGTATAGTAAAGTAGCCATGTGCTACGCAATGAAACTACCTATAGCACCACCTGGTGGAAAACAACGGAGTTAGCATTTTTATCTCGAAAACGGAACAAGATAGAGAAAAAAAGTGAATTAAAAAGTTTTAGGGCATCATTAATTCAATACGAATCGACACCTTGCATACAGAAATGCTATGCTATGAAAGCCATGAACCCCCCTCCCCCCCAGAAACATTGAATGCTGATCACGCATATGGCGCTCATTTAACTTTGATGCTCAAAGTGGCCACCGTCAGCTGCAATGTACATCTGGACTCTGGACAGCACACTGTACACGTTGTGCAATATGGTAGGTGACACGTTTGCACAAGCATCTGTGATACGTCGTAGGTCCTGCAATGTTGGTGGAGGGGTCGCATACAGTGCTGGCCAAAAGTATTGGCACCCCTGCAATTCTGTCAGATAATACTCAGTTTCTTCTTGAAAATGATTGCAATCACAAATTATTTGCTATTATTATCTTCATTTAATTTGTCTTCAATGAAAAAAAAAAAATTGTAATAAAGCCAAATTGGATATAATTCCACACCAAACATAAAAAAGTGGGTGGACAACAAAAGTATTGGCACTGTTTGAAAAATCATGTGATGCTTCTCTAATTTGCGTAATTAACAGCACCTGTAACTTACCTGTGGCACCTAACAGGTGTTGGCAATAACTAAATCACACTTGCAGCCCATTGACATGGTTTAAAGTTGACTCAACCTCTGTCCTGTGTCTTTGTGTGTACCACATTGAGCATGGAGAAAAGAAAGAAGACTAAAGAACTGTCTGAGGACTTGAGAATCCAAATTGTGAGGAAGCATGAGCAATCTCAAGGCTACAAGTCCATCTCCAAAGACCTGGAAGTTCCTGTGTCTACAGTGCACAGTGTCATCAAGAAGTTTAAAGCCCATGGTATTGTGGCTAACCTCCCTAGATATGGAAGGAAAAGAAAAATTGACAACAGATTTTAACGCAAGATTGTGCGGATGGTGGATAAAGAACCTCGACTAACATCCAAACAAGTTCAAGCTGCCCTGCAGTCCGAGGGTACAACAGTGTCAACCCGTACTATCCGTCGGCGTCTGAATGAAAAGGGACTGTATGGTAGGATACCCAGGAAGACCCCACTTCTTACCCCGAGACATAAAAAAGCCAGGCTGGAGTTTGCCAAAACTTACCTGAGAAAGCCTAAAATGTTTTGGAAGAATGTTCTCTGGTCAGATGAGACAAAAGTAGAGCTTTTTGGGAAAAGCCATCAACATAGAGCTTACAGGAAAAAAAAAGGCATTCAAAGAAAAGAACACTGTCCCTACAGTCAAACATGGCGGAGGTTCCCTGATGTTTTGGGGTTGCTTTGCTGCCTCTGGCACTGGACTGCTTGACCGTGTGCATGGCATTATGAAGTCTGAAGACTACCAACAAATTTTGCAGCATAATGTAGGGCCCAGTGTGAGAAAGCTGGGTCTTCCTCAGAGGTCATAGGTCTTCCAGCAGGACAATGACCCAAAACACACTTCAAAAAGCACTAGAAAATGGTTTGATAGAAAGCACTGGAGACTACTAAAGTGGCCAGCAATGAGTCCAGACCTGAATCCCATAGAACACCTGTGGAGAGATCTCAAAATGGCAGTTTGGAGAAGGCACCCTTCAAGTCTCAGGGACCTGAAGCAATTGGCCAAAGAAGAATGGTCTAAAATTCCAGCAGAGCATTGTAAGAAACTCATTGATGGTTACCGGAAGTGGTTGTTCGCAGTTATTTTGGCTAAAGGTTGTGCAACCAAGTATTAGGCTAAGGGTGTCAATCCTTTTGTCTGGCCCATTTTTGGAGTTGTGTGTGAAATGATCAATGATTTGATTTTTGTTTCATTCTCTTTTGTGTTTTTTCATTGCAAGCAAAATAAATGAAGATAATAATACCAAAGAATTTGTGATTGCAATCATTTTCAAGAAGAAACTGAGTATTATCTGACAGAATTGCAGGGGTGCCAATACATTTGGCCAGCACTGAACACATGCTGTTTGATGTGACCTCACAGAAATCCAATGGGGTCAGGTCAGGTGAGCGTGGAGGCCACTCCATGCAGCCACCATACCCAATGACTTGTAGGAAGGTCTCCATGAGGTATCACTTCACATCCGCAGCCTTGTCAGTTTTACATGTTCTAATCATAGCATTTCTGTATGCAAGGTGTCGATTCGTATTGAATTGATGATGCCCTACAACTTTAATTCACTTTTTTCTCTATCTCGTTCTGTTTTTGAGATAAGAATGCTAACTCCGTTGTTTTCCACCAGGTGGCGCTATAGGTGGTTTCATTGCGTAGCATATGGCTACTTTACTATACCGAGACACCACTTCTATGCCTATAGTTTCCGCCATTCTCAAGTTAATGACTGTGAACAGGATATGGGTAGACACACTGTATGCAACCCCTGTTTCATGAAGGGAGGCGGTCGGGGACTCGACTACACCATCAGATCTTGGCTGTACCCTGAACGGTCTTTCAGTTTGGCGTAGTCTGCAGGATTACAGTTCCTTGCAGGAAAGAAGACACCCCTGACGCTGAAAAAGGAGCATCGGAAGTGAAGCAGTCACAAAAGGTACTGCAAGTGGACTGTGACCTAATGAAAAAAAAAAAAGATGGTGGGTGGACCCCAAGATAGCGGTGAGTGACCGGAGGGAGAGATACCTGGGCCATCATGGGAGCCAACAGCGTTCACTGGCACAAAAACTTACCTGATCCGCAGGAGTGGCAGCCATAAAGAGGGGAGGTGCTGAAGATGAGGTCCATCCTGTAATAGAACGTGTCTGTGAGGTAAATCCAGAGATGAGGATGAATTATGATCCAGTCAAATCCTTTGATGACTAGAGTCAAGAGAAATGTGTCACATCTCAGTCACACAGCAGAGTCAATCTCCTGTGATATGGAGATTAGATGAGCTATGAACAATGGACACAGGATGACCCCCTGCTGTGACCCTGTGACAGGAGTTTGTATCTCATTACCAGGCCTTGGAAGCCACCAGACAGACTCCGGTAAAATATGGTTAATATCTCGCAAGCCGTACGTCCTATAAATATGGCAACCATAAACATGGTGTCTCCGCATGCGGAAGATGCTGGCACCCCTTTTTTATGGGAGTGGGACCTTGGGAAGTACCCAAGGCATGATATCGGCCAGTGGGGAACTAGCAGACAAGCCATGAGTCCTCTCGTTCTGCAGCTAAATTCATAACTGTCACAATGAGAGCATTGGCGTCCGCCTACGACGTTCCCAGGCAAAGTTATGGCCAATATCCCCTTTTTGGATATTATCCTGACTCTAGCCAGGGGTGGAGCAGTGCTCCCTCTGAGGTCACTAAGGTAGGAGGGGACAGGGATTAAGCCAGGATTGATAACCACAGTTGGACATTTTAGCTTGTTCTTTGCTCGGGGGTATGAGTCTGGAAAGACCTGTGAGGGAGTTCCTGGAAACCTGGTCTACGGCGCCCACCTGTGGCCAGACGCACAAGGTAACTGCTTGAACTGTATGCCTGTTTGTAAACCATGCTTTATCTGTAACTGTACTCTGACCTAACTGTATATTCTGTAGATCCCCTATTGTATATATTGTCGTTTCTAGTGTGGCTTAGGCCGATTAGATTATATAATTAATCTTGGCCTGTTCTGTTATCTCGATCGTGAATCCCACGTCTGTGTGTTCGGCTAATAGTTACTTTAAATCGGTTGGTGGCAGCGAGTTTGTGCCAGGGATCATTGTGGGGCAGCTAGTGAGATTCGGGGAGGTTTTTATATATTCCGTCCGCGGAGGTCGAGGGTATATATACCCTACTCTCACTGGGGACCCTTCAATAATTGGCATAAATGAAACACCAATAATTAAAGGATAAAATCCATACCATATTAGATTACTAGTAAATATTAAATATAAGGTTAATAATATAATATTGTCAGAATGTGGGGATATGGGATCAATGGGACCATTCGGGATTAAATACTGAACCAAAAAAGAAAAAGAAACCGAACTAAAGGTCACTTAATATATCTTTATTAGTATATATTTAAAAGATGTATACATGAAAACACATGGCTGTTGACTGGAAAAACGGCGTCAAAAGACCTGTATAGCATAAGAATCATAACAATAATGTAATAGGGCAAAGGATAGTGTAAGGGAATTCAAAGACGATGAATAAGATAAATAAATAAATAAATAATTAAATAAATAGATATAAACAAAGTTAAAGTGTCAGGTGCTAGAGGATTGTGGCAAAGGTTATGCCGCAATAATGGAGTACCATTAGCAGGGGATTCGGCTGATAACACCCAGCAAAGTCAGCATGCTTGAATTCCACAAATCACTAGGCCAGTGGCCTCAAGAATGCAGGTGAATGTAAAGGGGAGAGGGGACGGCTCTAACTAGTATCAACCAGTAGGGAAAAACATATAGTTTAAGTTAAGTTGAAAGAGTGTCAGAATCGGCACAATAAAGAGTGATATAATCACCTATGGTCACAGAGCACAGCCTCCTCCAGGTATGCGACGCCTGCCCCTGGACTCTTTCAACTTAACTTAAACTATATGTTTTTCCCTACTGGTTGATACTAGTTAGAGCACTCCCCTCTCCCCTTTTCATTCACCTGCGTTCTTGAGGCCACTGGCCTAGTGATTTGTGGAATTCAAGCATGCTGACTTTGCTGGGTGTTATCAGCCGAATCCCCTGCTGATTGTACTCCATTATTGCGGCATAGCCTCTGCCACAATCCTCTAGCACCTGACACTTTAACTTTGTTTATATCTATTTATTTAATTATTTATTTATTTATTTATCTTATTCATCGTCTTTGAATTCCCTTACACTATCCCTTTGCCCTATTACATTATTGTTATGATTCTTATGCTATGCAGGTCTTTTGACGCCGTTTTTCCAGTCAACAGCCATGTGTTTTTATGTATACATCTTTTAAATATATACTAATAAAGATATATTAAGTGACCTTTAGTTCGGTTTCTTTTTCTTTTTTGGTTCAATAATGGGCATAAGTAGAATAGTGGCCTCCTTGCTTATTGTCGGGCAATTCCATAATTGGCCTGACTATAAGAGGGGCGCTAGAGAGCGCGTCACGTGCTCTGTCGGTCGGGAGGTATAAAGGAGGGGCGTGACTCCCGCTTGTTACCCCCCGATCGTGACATTGGTGGCCAGCACGGGGGATTTCTGAGTGACCCCCCGGCTGTTCGTGACAGTGTCCATGTGAGAGGGGCGCAGTCGTTGAAGAAAGGCTTACCAGTGAGTAAGCCCCAGTGTATATCGGAGGCGTGGTTGTGGACGCGGCCGAGAAGATTGGTGTGTGATGTGGCAGGGCACTGGCGCCGGAAGAGGCAGGCCCTGGGACACAGAAAATACGCGTCACTATTCTGGCCGGCGCCATTTTGTGAGAGGGCGAGGAAGATGGACGTGTAACAAGCAAGACATGGAGAGTGCCTGAGGTCCAAGTGGGCTGCCGGAGGGGATTCAGCTGATAACTCCCTGAGCAGCGGGTGATCGACCCTGGCGGCCGCCAGCTGCAGAAGCAGAGATGCCCGTATAAATTAGCTGGGGTGCCTCCATGCATCCCACCCTGGGCCTGGTGTTCGCGGAACTGAAAGTAGAATGCTAGCCATGGTTGGTAACGGAGGAACCGGAAGATGCAGCAGCAGCCCCTGCGGCCGGTAGAGCCCCGGAAGAGAAAACAGAGGCCCCACCGGACTAAATCGACATGCTTGCTCTTGAAGAGATCGAGCTAGAGCAGGAGGAGGAGGAGGAACCCAGCTTCGAGGAGATAGGATCGGCCGTGCCTTGGTTTTGAGCTGGTGCCGCTTCAGTGGCGACTCCTGCTCTTCAACATGTGAGGGGGAGGGGTATGCCGTTGAGGCCAGTGAGCCCCGTCCCCCAGGTTAGAGCATTGAGACCTTCCTTGCAGCCAGCACCCAGCAGTGAACCCTGACTGGAACAAGTGGCAGCAGCGGCGCCTCCTCCAAGCAAATGGGAAGAGATCTGGACCCTCCAAGCTTTGAAGGAGGTGGTGGTGAAGGAGCAGATGTAGGCCAATGCACTGGTCCAGGACTGGATAAAAAGCCCAAAGGCGGACAAGTTTGACAATCTGTGCTCCTCAGGCTGGGTGATCACCTTCAACCAACTCAAGGGATACGGCTTCAACGAGTAGGAGTATACCGGCCACCAGGTCTACGTTAAGCGGGCCATGGTGACCAGGCCTACCCCTCCCTGTGAGGCTGTGGACCCTGTGTTTGGGCAAAAGAGTTACCTTTATGAAATTACAATGCTAGGAAGGCTGGTACGCTGTTGGAGTGACCTGACCATCGCCCGGGAGCTTGAGATATGGGAAGTAGAGGCCAAAGTGGAGAGGATGGAACGCTGGCAGTGAGCAGCAGCCGCCGAAGCGGAGAGAGCTGCAGCTCTGGAGGGCAGGACTAGCCAAAAAGGGTATGAAGAGCCCCTAAGGACCCAGCACACCATATGGGAATTGGCTCTGGATCCTCGTCCATCCTTGCTGCGGAAGCCCCCTCTGTAGTTGTAAATAGCAATCGCATCAGCCAGATCTATCTTGAGAGGGTCTCTGGAGATGTGGACTCATCCTTGGACCTGGAGGAGGAGGAAAAATGAGGAACCCCGATAGGCCGTGGATATGGAAGTGCCCCCTCTCCCCTAGGACATTTGAGGAATGGAGGAAAAATTGGTCTAAAGGGAAGAAGCAGGCTAATAGTGGCTGAAGAGAACTGGACTCTTGTGTATGCCCAGGGGAGGCCAGTTCTTTAATGCTTCCCCTGTTTAAAAGTTGAAGACCCTGAGCCTTTGGTGGGTAAGCACCCCTGTTGGCCAGAAGAGGCCTGTGTGTGAGGAGGGAAGACCCATAATACGTTGGTCTCATGTGATTTCATAAGTGGGCAATCAGAAATATTCCAGAAATGTCCCAGAAGTGACCAGAATGTGACAGTAACTTCTCATTAACTGAGTTTGCTGCTTGCACTTTTTTTTGTTTTTTCCCTTCTTACCCCCCCTTTTCAAACCTTAATCTCACCGTGCTTACCTATACCCTTAGTCTTTTGCTCCACTCCTCCTCACTCTCCTTCGCTACCCCCCCCCCACTCTCCAAACAGATAGTTATCTTCCCTTCCCTTTTACCTTCTCATCTGTCCTCATCTGCTGATCTGCTCCTAAGTCTCAAATTTCTCCTAATAGCATGCAGACCATGCCGTCCACTCTCCTTCTCTCACCTGCTCTCCCTTTCTCTACTTCTCCTTGCTGCTGGTGACATATCTCCCAATCCTGGCCCCCCACAGATGGTACACCCCTCTTTATCACTTCCTTAGCACTCCCCACCTACTACAAACTACCGCAACCTCTCCAATATAAAATCTATTCCCGTCTCACCCACGCCACCGCTCCCTATCTCTGGAGCGCTCTGGAACGCTCGTTCTGTCTGTAATAAACTGTATGTCATTCACGATCTTTTTACCTCTAGCAATCTATCCTTTCTGGGCCTCACCGAAACATGGCCGACACCCTCCGACACTGCCTCCCCTGCTGCGCTGTGCTATAGTTGCCTTTACTTCACCCACACTCCTCGCCCTGGCAGTAGACAGGGTGGAGGAGTAGGTCTCCTTCTTTCTAACAACTGCAGCTTTAACCCAATCCCCCCTCTACCCTCCCTTGTTCTGCCTTCCTTTTGAAGTGCATTCTGTCTTCATCTATTCACCCTCCAACCTTCAAGTGGCCATCATATACAGACCCCCTGGCCCTACCACTGCCTTCATCGACCAATTCTCTGCCTGGCTCCTACACTTTCTCTCTGCTGACATTCCCACTATCATCATGGGTGACTTCAACATCCCCACTGACACCCACCAGTTGGCAGCCTCCAAACTCCTGTCCCTCGTTTTGTCTTTTGGTCTAACTCAGTGGTCCACATCTGCCACCCATAAAGATGAACACACTAAACCTTATCTTCACCTGCCTCTGCTCTCTATCTGACCTCACAACTAGAGATGAACGAGGTTCGCCAATTTCAAGTTCGAGTGATTTTTGGGGAGTGCTCGAGATCGAACTCGAGCTTTTTGCTAAAAGCTCGATAGCTCGAGTTATGTTTGAGAACGGTTCGATCAGCAAAAAGCCTAGCTGTTTACTAGCTGGCTTTTCACTGTAATAGTGCTAGTCACTGTGATTCACGCAATTACCAAATTTCAGCGCATAGTGTGCGGGGGGGGGGGGGACGTGGTTTAGATCTGTGCTGCAGCTGAGTGCTAAGATAATGCCGATCGCCATTTTTTATTTTTTTTCCTAAGCGTGCTTGCAATGGGGCGGGCCAGGATGTCAGCCAATCACAGACACACACACAGCTAAGTGTACTTTTTGCCAGACTAGCAAGGGCATGTGTCATAGGCTGTGAATGTCACATGTCCTTGCCTTATAAATACGGCCATTTTCCCTCACGCCGCCATTATCTGCCTTCTGCGTGTGGGTGACAGTCACCGCTCATGCTGCTGCGGTCGCCGCTCATGCTGTGTGCACTATAGACACAGCACTGTAGAGATTAGGGACTGCTGTTTATTTCAGCCCTTTTCAGGGCTGATTTCCAGGCGCTCAGAGCCATAGCTGCTAGGCAGGTCCGTGCAAACGCTGTATACAGCTTTAGATAACAGCGTCTGTGTACCTCAGCTCTGGGAATTCCTTGCTGCATTTCATCATTAGGAGGGATAGAAAGTGAGGCTTCCTTTCCTGTCCACTGACCCACAGAACCCGGGCACTGTATCCACCTGCCCAGTTTTGCCACGCTATTTTACAGTCATATGAAAAAGATTGGGCACCCCTATTAATGTTAACCTTTTTTCTTTATAACAATTTGGGTTTTTGCAACAGCTATTTCAGTTTCATATATCTAATAACTGATGGACTGAGTAATATTTCTGGATTGAAATGAGGTTTATTGTACTAACAGAAAATGTGCAATCCGCATTTAAACAAAATTTGACTGGTGCAAAAGTATGGGCACCCTTAGCAATTTCTTGATTTGAACACTCCTAACTACTTTTTACTGACTTACTAAAGCACTAAATTGGTTTTGTAACCTCATTGAGCTTTGAACTTCATAGGCAGGTGTATCCACTCATGAGAAAAAAAGTATTTAAGGTGGCCACTTGCAAGTTGTTCTATTTGAATCTCCTATGAAGAGTGGCATCATGGGCTCCTCAAAACAACTCTCAAATGATCTGAAAACAAAGATTATTCAACATAGTTGTTCAGGGGAAGGATACAAAAAGTTGTTTAATAGATTTAAACTGTCAGTTTCCACTGTGAGGAACATAGTAAGGAAATGGAAGAACACAGGTACAGTTCTTGTTAAGCCCAGAAGTGGCAGGCCAAGAAAAATATCAGAAAGGCAGAGAAAAAGAATAGTGAGAACAGTCAAGGACAATCCACAGACCACCTCCAAAGACCTGCAGCATTACCTTGCTGCAGATAGTGTCAATGTGCATTGGTCAACAATACAGCGCACGTTGCACAAGGAGAAGCTGTATGGGAGAGTGATGCGAAAGAAGCGGTTTCTCCAAGCATGCCACAAACAGTGTCGCCTGAGGTATGCAAAAGCACATTTGGACAAGCCAGTTACATTTTGGAAGAAGGTCCTGTGGACTGATGAAACAAAGATTGAGTTGTTTGGTCATACAAAAAGGCGTTATGCATGAAGGCAAAAAAACCACGGCATTCAAAGAAAAGCACTTGCTACCCACAGTCAAATTTGGTGGAGGCTGTGTGGCCAATGTCAGCACCGGGAATCTTGTTAAAGTTGATGGTCGCATGGATTCAACTCAGTATCAGCAGATTCTTGACAATAATGTGCAAGAATCAGTGACGAAGTTGAAGTTACGCAGGGGATGGATATTTCAGCAAGACAATGATCCAAAACACTGCTCCAAATCTACTCAGGCATTCATGCAGAGGAACAATTACAATGTTCTGGAATGGCCATCCCAGTCCCCAGACCTGAATATCATTGAAACTCTGTGGCATGATTTGAAGCGTGCTGTCCATGCTCAGCGACCATCAAACTTAACTGAACTGGAATTGTTTTGTAAACAGGAATGGTCAAATATACCTTCATCCAGGATCCAGGAACTCATTAAAAGCTACAGGAAGCGACTAGAGGCTGTTATTTTTGCAAAAGGAGGACCTACAAAATATTAATGTCACTTTTATGTTGAGGTGCCCATACTTTTGCACCGGTCAAATTTTGTTTAAATGCGGATTGCACATTTTCTGTTAGTACAATAAACCTCATTTCAATCCAGAAATATTACTCAGTCCATCAGTTATTAGATATATGAAACTGAAATAGTTGTTGCAAAAACCCAAATTGTTATAAAGAAAAAAGGTTAACATTAATAGGGGTGCCCAAACTTTTTCATATGACTGTACTTGCCCAAAGAGCTGACACTTTTTCTGCCATCCTAAAAGTGTCTGGAATACTACGTTAGTGTTCCTTTCCTGTCCACTGACCCACAGAACATGGGCACTGTACCCTCCTGCCCACTTTTGCTACGCTATTTTGATAGCAAACAGTGCTGAAACTTATTGGCATCCAAAAAGTGTCTGCTATACTAAATTAGTGTCCCACTGGTGTCAAGCAAGTTCCACCACCTCTGCTTTCTACCCTCCTGCACATTTTAGCTATGCTATTTTTTATAGCAAACAGTGCTGAAGCTTAGTGGCATCCAAAAAGTGTCTGCTATACTAAATTAGTGTCCCACTGGTGCCAAGCAAGTTCCACCACCTCTGCTTTCTATCCTCCTGCAAATTTTAGCTATACTATTTTTATAGCAAACAGTGCTGAAACTTAGTGGCATCCAAAAAGTGTCTGCTATACTAAATTAGTGTCCCACTGGTGCCAAGCAAGTTCCACCACCTCAGCCTTCTACCCTCCTGCACATTTTTGCCACGCTATTTTATTTGCACAAAGAGCTGACACTTTTTCTGCCATCCTAAAAGTGTCTGGAATACTAAGTTAGTGTTCCTTTGCTGCCATGCAAGATACACCACATGTGCATTCTACACTCCTCCATTTCTGCTACGCAATTATTAACTGCAGGTAGTCCAGCCAATCTGTGACGAAGGTGCAGGCGTGGATATAATGTTGCATTCATCCAATGGTGGTTCTCTCGATGTCTGACAGAGCTCAACAATACCATCTGTGTCCACTTCCAAAACAAGTGTCGACCTGCCAATCACACTCCCTGTTGCAGGAAAAGGGGTGGAAGTTCAGCGTGAAAAAGCATGTGTGACTGCTGTCTCCACAGTCACAGAGGATGAAGAGCACGCAGAGGCACTTGATGGGGCAGGCGGTGGTTGCACAGCCCCGCTAGGTCGCATTGTAGCACAGTGAAATTCCCATTGCGACTTATGCTTCATTTAAAGTCATGTTCAGGGTGGGCTCCCCAGTATGCAGCAAAACCACGCAACAGGAAAAGGACTGTAGGCAGTTTGGTTGAAAAATGATTGTTTAACTTTCCCAAAACAAACAATAAGAACCATGCATAAAACTGAAAGAATAGAACAATGTATTCAGTTGCCTACTTACCTGGTAATCCCTCTGCGAAGCAGGAGTATGGCTATGTGTGCACAGTGCGTTTTTTGCAGCGTTTTTGCGCGTTTTTCGGGTGCGTTTTTGGTTTCAAAACTGCATGACTTTGCTTCCCCAGCAAAGTCTGAGTTTTCAATTTTGCTGTCCGCACACAACTGTTTTTTTAAGCTGAGTTTTTGAGCTTAAAAAAAAAAATGGACATGTCAATTCTTTCCTGCGTTTTTCTGCGTTTTCCGCCCATGCAATGCATTGGAAAAATGCAGCAAAACGCAGCCAAAAACGCACCAAATCGCGGTAAAAATGTATGCGTTTATTGACGCATTTTTCCACGCAGGTGCGTTTTTGTGCGTTTTTAGCGGCCAAAAACGCACAAAAACACAGCGTCAAAAAACGCAGTGTGCGAACTTAGCCTATGTGTGTGTGTGTGTGTGCGCGCGCGAACACGACTTACCAGTGGCGCATCACAAGAGCTTACAACTATATTACCTAAACATAGACAAAACCCATTACCCCCCGCCACCCCTGAATACCCTTGTTAGCTGAATCCTCACAGATAAGGCTGGTGATAACAGTATGAATGCAAACCACACAGCTCAGCAACACAGTCCTGGAAATCTTGTACAGCAACAGTCAATGCAAACATGTGTCGATGTCCCTCTATGATTTAAACTGTAAGTGACAATTTGACAGTGCAGAGGCAGCAAGTCTTATTGTCTATATAGTCAGCCTACCCAGAACAGATATGTGTTTTGCTAATAAAACAAAGTGTTGCGTGCACGCATTTGTGTCTGGGCCCAACCTACTGTACCCGGTTACTGTGGTGTCCAGTTGCCATAAATACAGACTTTACGCTCCTCTCACGGTAAACAGTATAGACAGCCCCGAAAGAATGTTGGTCTGTGGCACAGGATGCTGCTCACAGGCGTTACGGTCCTCCTCACCAAACTAAAACACGACTCCCCTCACAATTGACCGAAGTGTTTCCGCGGTAGCTCCTTGCTGTAACACACCTTTAGCTTTTCCTTCTGTTCAGAGACAGCATCTCCAAGTCCACAGCCGAAGACCGTTTTGCTATTGCTATAGTGACCAAACAGACAAAGGCAGATGCAAAAAAACAGCAGCCCCTTGTGTGTAGTCTGCAACAATGCATGCAACGAACGGCAAATAAGTATGTTGCATTGACAGTGGATAAAGCTGAGCAATATACCCTCACGCTATCAATTCACATCCATGTGACACTTCATGGACGAAGTACTCAAAGTTGTGATTTTTTTCCTTCTATTTAGAGATTGTTGACAAATCTTACAGATTACATGAATTGGGTGATCTTTTGCAATGTCAAAAAAGCTCCAGGCTAGGCAAGGCTTAGAGCCCATGCGACCTGCATAGCCAACACGACTTCTGCTCAGAGGCAGAGTTGTGTACGAGGATTCAGTTGTTGACGTGCTTCCAGTACTTTGTCTCTGTCCAGGAAGACGCAACGTAACCTCGTCGTCAGTAGCATCCTCCTCCACCTCCTCTGCTGACATTATCGACTGGTGACTTTGGTTTGACAGTAAGTGAGGTCTCCAACCTCATCATCACCCTGTGTGTTTTCATTTCCCTCGTCCTGAGTCCTCCGAGACAACCTCTTCCTGCCCTGACCGAATAGTAAAGTTGTCGTTCCAATCAGGTATCTGAGTCTCCTCAGTATGTTCCCCATTGTCTCCACCAGGAGGATTTACAGTTTGTGAATGAGGGTGTATATTATGCTCAGAACCTTCTTCATCGGGGCCTGGCTCCGACTCACAAAGCTTCAGGGCATCTGTGCAGATCATTTACCCTGTCTCCTGGAACTCGCTGCCTCAACACGTCAGATTATCTGCTACACCCGCAAGCTTCAAACGGAACATGAAAACTCATCTGTTCAGAAATGACTATAACATTCAATGACACCACCACTGTGCGTAGCTGCCGCCCAACCTATACCCCACCTACTGTCTCCTCCCCAAAATCCTTTAGAATGTAATCCCACAAGGGCAGGGCCCTCTTCCCTCTGTACCAGTCTGGCTATTGTTACTTGGATATGTATTCTATATGTAACCCCCTTATCATGTACAGCACCATGGAATCAATGGTGCTCTATAAATTAAAAAATAAAATAATAATAATAACTTCCTTGTCTGTACTCACTGCAGCTTTGGAGCAGACCTCTGATTCCCAGGCTATAGTGTGACTGAATAGCTCTGCAGACTCAACCATCTCTGTTACTCCATAATCAGCAGGGCTGGTGGAAACTTGAGAGCTGTAAGGAAGCAAGTGCGATTGGGTTGACACCACAGAGGCATGTAGTATTTGGGATATTGAACTTGAGGTGGAGGAGAGGCCACTTTATGGAGCACTTGAGATCCATTGAAGCTGCTGCTGCTTTGGTGCCTCATCTACATTTGTTAGCAATGGTCGTATCCGTGAAAAAAGTGATCATATCAGATTATCCACGGGAAGAAGTACACCTGTTATTTTGGCTGCTATTTGTTGTTACGAATCGGTGCCGCCGTAAACACAAGCAGCCTGCTGCGGTTCCAGTTGCGCCCAGGCGTCAGCTGCCATTTTGTGCTGTGCTTCGGGTTGTACAGCTGGCTGGTTTATCCTCCACGTCTAAGTGTGGAGAGGCGGCTAGTGCGCATGCGTGTGCCGATTTACCCCAGCCGCAGCCTAAGTCCACTGTTTCGCCTAGTGAGTATGCTCAGCCTGATTGTGCCATTTCTGAGGCAAAGTCCTCAGTTCGGGCTACAGCGCATGCTCCCACACTTATTGCATAAAGCCTCTTTGCACAGGTACTTGGACTCCGTGCCATTTCTAACTCCTGTGTTGTGCCAAGACAGTGTGCTGAAGCTGATGGTCTTTTTTCTGAGACTGTTGTTCATGCTACTGAGCATGCTCAGGCACTTACTGCATCAGAGGCTAGGTCCGGTAATGAACTCTTTGGCCCTGTCCCTGACGTGGCAGGCCCATATAGACCACAGGGCATCAGGTGTCCTGATGATGTGGCCAGGCCACTCAGGCCTGACTTGCATAGGCCCGCCCCTATGACTTGTCACCTCATTATTGTTCGTCAGACGATGACTGGTGAGGTGTTTGGGTCGTGACTGCCATGAGGTCATCATTGAAGTGGCGGTTCCGAATAGGCCGCTGGTTATGCCACTGATGACGTGTCACTCTGCTTTTGTCTCCAGGAGGTGCATTGTGGTCCACCCTGGGTTGTGGCAGACCCAGGTTATAAAAGGGGCTGGAGCCAACAAGGAGGTGCGCAGTCTTCTATTATGCTCTGAAAGAGCACACCTCCATGTGTTGAACCCAATGCAGCTTTAGGACAGAGGTAAGCAGGGATAGGGCATCGGTGCAGGCCGCCACCACAGTTGGTAACGCAGAATGGTTAAGACCAGCTCCTGTCCTACCAGTCCTGCTAGTGCAGCTCAGTGGCATTAACTGGGCTGCTGATGCTCCTGCTGTCCACCGGTGTAGCCCCTACGCACACGGACAGCGTACCCAATGGTCCCTGTGTTGTTAACAGGGAGTTCCTGGGCTTGGTGTGTGGACCCAGTGACGCTAACAGGGATCCCAGTCTCCAGATCCGAGTGTCATCTAACTCGGTTCAGGCTACTATTAGTTTCAGAGCCACCCAGCTCTGTATCCTCCGCCTAACCTTCCAGTTGCCAACATCTCCTTTTCCATCTGGGAGCACGGTGGACACCGACTGGCGATTGGGATGTATACCTTTCTCTTTCTTTTCTTCTTTATTTTTTTATATAGTGTTAACATAGTATATACCACCTTATGCAAATCTGCCAGTCCCCCCCGTAACAGATGGTGTTTCTTCAGCAAATGTTACTGTTGCTTAACCACCAAACCGACGGACACAAACTTTTTTCCCCTTTCCAACACACCTGATCCCCTTTCCACCAGCATCTGTCCTTTTTCAACTCCTTTTGTATATGACCAAATTTGCAACTCTGCAGGGACAGCCTACTCAAAGCCGTCTCAGCACAGCAGCCAGCCCTCGGTCACTCAGATGTGGACAAGTAAAAGACCATTTCCTCCTATCCATGACAAAGCGTTGAGATTCACTCTGTGCAGCACTGGTGTTTAGTGGAAAAGCAGATCTAAGATTGCGTACCACCTTCTGCTGATACTCCTGCATACATGCGTCCCTTTCTATGGCAGGACTTATTTCGCCAAATTTTGTCTTGTACCAGCGATCTAAGAGTTTGGCAACCAACTAGTCAGCATTACTTCGAATTCGATCAATCCAAGGGTCATGTAGGTAGTGAAGCAAGAAGGCGCTCATGTGTCTTGCGCATCCAGGAGGACCAAGTCCTTGCTGTGTTGGTGGCGGAGAGGTGAGAATCATGCCTCCTTCCTCTGCCCTCTCCCCCCAACCTCGCACAACCGAAATATGAGCAAGATCTCCCTTATCTGCTGAGTCTTCAATGCCCATCGCCAGTTCATCCTCCATTTCTTACTGGGCTCCTGCACCTTCCTCAACAGTTTTGCTGATACTATGTGCCCTTGTTAATCCCTCTCCCCCACCGTCCCATGCCTGGCGCCTTGGTGCCGCTGACCGTCTGGGCCTTGTAGATCTTGTTATCCCTTCCGCATAAGACTCCTCCTGTATTTCCTCCCCTTCTTCTTGTCCCACCACCTGACCATGAATAATGTTTACAGTGTGCTCATCATGTAGATGACCAGAATTGTCATGCTGATAATGGCATCTCCAGTGCTAAACATCTTCGTCGACATTTGTAAACTGTGAAGATGGGTGCATAGGTCCTTGATCCGACGCCACTCCAGCAGCGTGATCTGCTGCACCACCTCTGGATCTAGTTAGCCCAGGCTATACGTCATAACGTATTGCAGCAGGGGTCGGCGGTGCTGCCACAGAAGCTGCAATATGTGCAGATTTAAATTCCTGCGCATTTCAGGCGGTGAACCGGCAGACCGAAAGACTTCTGGAGCGATGCAAGTTGTTGAGCTGCTGGGTGTGAACGGTGGAAGTGAGCACATAGCGAGCGTGCCCGCTGCAGAAGGCCATGTAGGCCGGGATGGTGGTTTAAAAATTGCTGGAGAACAAGGTTCAACACGTGACCCATACAAGGCACGTGTGTCACATTGCCCTGACGAAGGGCCACAGCCAGGTTTGCATCATTGCCGCACACAGCTGTTAAGTCACCACCGGAGTCCGCTCTATCAATTTGTACTCCGGTCGTCAGGTGACACCGTGTTCCTTTCGTGCATAGTGCTGATGATGGGAGAGGAGTCGATGCCAGCGGCGCCGGTGGACGCAGGTTATGCTCACCCACTGGGCTGCGTTACCTGGATATATGCAAAACCACTGGCTGAATGTAGGTGGTGGGTGTCTCACAGATGAAGTACCATCATTCAGCTACAGCCAATGAGAAGACACCACACCCTTTTTTAGGCACAACCGTTCTGCTGACCACTGCCAGACATAGCTCTGAACCTCTGGTTCCTGTTCCGCCCAGTTCTGTTTTGTGATTTTGTGTTCTTGTTTCCTGACTACGTCTCCTGCCTGCTGTTTATGTACCTCATTGCCCGATCCGCATTTTACCTCTACTTGTTTTCTGATTAAGTCCTGGCCGTCCCATTCTGTTCCTGTTTTTCAATTCATGGTTTGACCCTGCCTGACTACTACTCTCTCGGACTGCAGCCTCCCACATGTATTGATCACCTTGGGCCCTATGTAATTCCAAATCCCTGTATAGGGGTTAAAGGGTTTCAGGGTTCTGGGGGTCCTGCTTGGTGAGTGGCTTCCCTCTAGCCTATCCTTTACAGCCCGTCTGAGTGTGTGGATCCAGGCAGGCGTTACACCGTGCCCTCTGCAGAAGGCCATGTAGGCCGGCATAGTGGTTTAAAAATTGCTGGACAACCAGGTTCCACACGTGAGCCACACAACTTTCCTCCCACCTCTTACCTAACTCTTTGACAACCTACAGTCCGGCTTCTGTCCACATCAGTCTACTGAAACTGCCCGGACTAAAATCACAAACTACTTACTGCCAAAGCTAACAGTAATTTCTCTATACTCCTACTTCTAGACCTGTCCTCAGCCGTTGACACTGTCAACCACTCCCTCCTATTACAGAGCCTCTCTTCCCTTGGTGTCCGAGGTCTTTCCCTCTCTTGGATCTCCTCATACCTTTCCAATCGCACTTTTTGTGTCTCCCACTCCCACACAACCTCTTCATCCCGCCCCTCTCTGTTGGCATCCCTCAAGGCTCAGACCTGGGACCCCTACTTTTTTCCATATATGCATTCGGCGTGGGACAACTCAAAGTCCGATGGCTTCCTGTACCACCTATATGCCAATGACACTCAGATCTACCTCTCTGGTCCACATGTCCCATCTCTGCTGTCCAGAATCCCAGAGTGTCGGCTATATCCTCCTTCTTCTCCTCTCGATTCCTAAAGCTCAATGTGGTCAAAACTGAACTAATCATATTTCCTCCATCTCACCTACACGCTCTACCTGATTAAACCTATTACAAGAAATAACATCACGCTCTCCCCAGTATCCAAAGTTGGGTGCCTCGGAGTGACCCTCGACTCTGCCTTGTCCTTCACACCACACATTCAATCCCTCACCACCTCCTGCCGTCTTCAATTCAAAAACATTTCCAGAATCTGTCCATTCCTCAATTTGCAATCTACAAAAATGCTAGTGCATGCCCTCATAATCTCCCACCTGGATTACTGCAACATCCTCCTCTGTGGCCTCCCTGCTAACACGCTTGCCACTCTCCAGTCCATCCTTAATTCTGCTGCCCGACTGATCCACCTCTCTCTTCAATACCACCCCGCTTTTCTCCTCTGCAAATCCCTCCATTGGCTCCCAATCTTTCATCGTATCCAATTCAAACGACTAACACTGACCTACAAAGCCATCCATAACACTGGGGAACAATTTGAAAAAAAATGTCTGTTGAGTTAGGTTTTTGAGCTGATTTATACTAATTGGCATGCTGATTCCAAAAATGTAGTCAGTTTTTTTCTATCACGTCAAGTTTTTCCTCCTCAACTTACCTGCCATAGAAGCACAATTGCACTGATTTCTGTAATAAGACTTGTTATCTGAGTACAATTCGACTCGTATAGAGCTACGTGGCAACTTGTAAGAGTAGTCACAACTGAGACAGTGTGGTGAGAGGTGTGTGCAGCTCCCAATACGTCATAATTATCAGTATCTTTACACAAAAAATGTATCATAGTAGGAATAAATAGGATTTGTGATAGCTTTTCTCTTTACATTGGGCACTTTGTTGTAATTTATATATCTTTTATGATTTTTTTCTTTGTTAGTTTTCAAAGCTTGTAACTTTCCATCTCAGTGTTTTATTTACTTATGTACATATTTCCTTTGTTTCAGATCATGTCTCCTCCTTCTTCCTCTCGTCGTAAATGCCTAAACAACCCTGACTCCTTCTGCTATATTTGTGGTGTTTTCACCATTCCAGTTCAAAGGGCAAACATCAGTGCATTTGTCAAACAAGCATATTTTGCATATTTTAAAGTAAAACTCGGTGATCAAGATAAGCCATGGGCCCCTCACATAGTGTGCAAGCAGTGTGTCGAGAGTTTACGGATGTGGACCAAAGGAACACGTGAAAAGTTGGCATTTGGTATCCCCATGGTGTGGAGAGCGCAAAAAAGTCATTCCACAGACTGTTACTTCTGTTTAGTGAAAACATCAGGATTTAACAGGAAAAATAAAAGTAAAATAGAATATCCAAATCTACCGTCAGCTATCAGACCAATGCCTCATTCAGCTGAAATTCCAGTGCCAGTTTTCGAACAGCTACCATCTCTAGAAGTTCTGAGTGATGTTGACGAACACAGTGACAGCAATGACGCAGAATTTCAAATTCACAAGGATTCAGTTCGTAAGGGATTTGATCAGCACGAGTTAAATGATTTAGCACGTGAATTGGGCTTATCAAAAAAAGCTTCAGAATTACTAGCATCAAGGCTGAATGAGAAACAGTTACTTGAACAAGCAGCGAAGGTATCATACTTCTGTACTAGAGAAAGTACATTTTTGCAGTACTTTCGGTGTGACAGCGGTTTTGTGTTTTGCCATAATATTCCTGGTTTACTACAAGAATTAGGGCTTTCAATGTACAATCCAAATGAATGGCGACTGTTTATTGATAGCTCAAAGCGGAGTCTTAAGTGTGTCCTTCTATACAATGGCAATTTATTTGGTGCAGTCCCTATTGGGCATTCTGTCTCTCTTCGTGAAGAACATGGAGATGTAAAGAGAGTTATTGAGTTATTGAAATATGAGACACACAATTGGATCATCTGTGTTGACCTTAAAATAGTTTGCTTCCTTCTTGGTCAGCAACGTGGGTACACAAAGTATCCCTGCTTTCTCTGTATGTGGGATAGCAGAGCTCGAGAAAAGCATTGGGTTGAGTCGAATTGGCCTCAAAGATCTGGTCTTAAACCTGGAGATCCTAACATTCTACATCAGCCACTTGTTGACAGGAAGAATATACTATTCCCACCTCTGCACATAAAACTAGGTCTCATGAAGCAATTTGTAAAAGCATTGCCAACTGACGGCGACTGTTTTAAGTACATCATGTTGGCACTTCCTGGACTGTCCATTGAAAAAATCAAGGCTGGTGTGTTTGATGGTCCACAAATTCGACAGCTCATCAAAGATGAACATTTCACCGGGACTATGTCAGATCTTGAGAAGAATGCTTGGTTATCATTCAAAGACATCGTCAAGAACTTTCTTGGAAATACACGTGCAAGTAATTACAAAGAAATTGTTCAGAAACTATTGGAGAGCTACAAAGCGCTTGGTTGCAACATGAGTATTAAACTAAATTTTCTGCATTGCCATCTTGCCAACTTTCCGGAAAATCTTGGTGCTGTTAGCGATGAGCAAGGTGAACAATTTCACCAAGATTTGAAGGTTATGGAAGACCGTTACCAGGGTAGATGGGATGTACATATGATGGCTGACTATTGCTGGAGCATCAAACGTGATGGTCCTCAAGTTAAACACTCCAGAAAAAGCTATAAATGTACATTTTTACCTTAAATACTGGTGTATATATATATATATATATATATATATATATATATATATAGCGCCTTTGTAAAAAACATGATAGTGTTAAAAAACATATTTGTCATGCCTATTTCTTATATATTTCATTTTTTGTTCATATTTGTACTAGTTAAAAAAAAACCCAACACTTTTTAGGTACAGTAGTTTACATATTTTTGAGAAGACAAAAATCCTATAGTTCAAAAACTTGACGTGATAGAGAAAAACTGAGATCATTTCTGGATTCAGCATCCAAAAATTAATTAAGAACAGTTGTCTGACCTAACTCCGAAAAAATTGCGTTCCCCAGTGTAATCGGTCTTCTCCATATATAGCTGACCTAATCTCCTGCTACACTCAAACGTAATCTTCGGTCCTCCCAAGACCACCTCCTCTCCTCCTCTCTCATTTGTTCCTCATGCAACTGCCTCCAAGACTTTGCCCGAGCATCCCCTGTCTTCTGAAATTTGCTGCCTCAACACGTTAGACTATATGCAACACTTGCAAGCTTCAAACAGAACTTGAAAACTCATCTGTTCAGGAATGCCTATAATCTTCAATGACCCCACTGCCTCACCACAGTGCGGAGCTGCCGCCCGACCAACACACCCCAGCTACTGTCTACTCCCCAAAATCCTATAGAATGTAAACTTGCAAGGGCAGGGTCCTCTTCCCTCTGTACCAGTCTGTCTATTGTAACTTGGATATGTATTCTGTATATAACCCCTTCTCATGTACAGCACCATGGAATTAATGGTGCTCTATAAATAAATATTATTATTATTAATAATAATCATCCCTCGTGGCTGTGCATGCCAGGACTATTGCTTGTAAAGGAAGTGGTGTTATTGCTAGAGGGATGGGATATGCCACCAGCCTAGGCCAGGAATTTTGTTTGGACTGTTTGCCCCTTTTTCTTCCATGGACTTTGCCCCATTGTTCTCCCATAGACCCTGCCCGTTTTTGTCCCATCCCATACATCGTACCTTATGACCCTATTGCAAGTTTTTGTTTTTTGTGTGTCCTTTCCAGAAACTGCACCCGTGGACTTGCGGGGACGCCCTGGGCGGCTGCTGAAACGCTCGTTGAGTAAAACTGTACAGTGATTTGTTTTTCTTGGGTTGTGGTGTAGTTTTGCTATTCGCCACAAGATGGCACAGTACCCCCATAGTTCGTTCCAGAGGAGGGAGATGAGCCTGATCCCCTGGTGTAGAAAAAGGGCAAGAAGAAGTTTAGGAGGGAGTAGTGGGGAAGAAGAGGAAGGAGGCGGCTGTGCAAACGAAGTGGGAGACACAGAACGGATCCTGGGCCAGAAAAGAGCGCCCCTGCTGCTAGCGGGCTGGCAAGAGAGAAACTGACGCGAAGCATGGGGCCAAGTCCTAGGGACCACCACCGTGTATCTAGTGCTGAGGGACTCCTGAAGTGGGGATCAGCCTGGCCAGTATGTCCAAACCCGTAGTGAGGAATGTCTGTGCTCCTGGAAACCATTGGGACTCTGTAACAGCCGGGTTAAAGAAAGTGATGTGGAATGCATATCCTGTCCCCTGAAGAATTGGAGCCTACCACAGATTTAAAGGAGTCAAAGTCCCTGAAAGCGTACAACCTTTTATCGCCACCATATATACAACCCCTGTTTCTTGAAGGGAGCTCTACTACACCATCAGATCTCAGCTAAACCCCCGAATGGTCCTTCAAAACATACTTGTGGTTACGTGCCCTCAAGCTCTCACTGCTCTACTGGAGAGTCCTGACAGTGTGCGCGCTGTGAGGATTTTGAAGTCTCCAGTAGAGTTGAGCGCGGTTCGTGGTTCGTGGTTCTCCAGTTCTAGGCTCGAGTGATTTTTGGGCTGTTCGAGATCGAACTAGAACTCGAGCTTTTTGCTAAAAGCTCGATAGTTCTAGATACGTTCGAGAACGGTTCTAGCAGCAAAAAGCAGGGCTTTTTACAGCTACAGTGAGCAGGAGCCATCGCTGGCAGCCTGCCACAAGCTGGTAACCAAGATAAACATCGGGTATCCAAGCAAAGCGCTTTGGTTAGTAACCCGATGTTTATCTTAGTTACGTGCAGAAAGCCCACACTTTCCCGCTCAGCTCGCTCCACCCCCTCCTGCCCGCGGCATGTACACATACATACACATACACAAACACACACACACATCCACTCCCCCCCCCCCCCCCGCCCGCCCGCCCGCTCGCTCGCTCGCTCGCTCGGCTTACCTGCGGTGATGAAGTCCCGCCATCCCGACCTCAGCGCTGTCACTGTCCTCCATGGCCGCCGCTTGTCACATCACCTATCGCTTCCGACCCGAGACTGACACTGGCGGTGACGTCACGGACCTCTCGCGATACTTGATGTGAAGGCGCCGGTCATTGACCTCAGTGACAGGGGCTGTCAGTGTGCTGGAGATCAGCGCAGGTAATGTACCTCACTGACAGCAGCACTTGTCACCCCCCTGCAGTGACCTGGGCTGACCCATTGATGTTAGCTCAGGTCACTGCACTGCTCTCCCAGCCAATGGGGAACATCCTGCTCTTCATTGACTGGGACAGTGTGCATCGTCATGGCAACCCCTTGGATTACACCAGACCTGGATTTGTTTTTCAATCTAATAAATTGGTTAAAGAGGGAATGTTTTGGGGAGTGTTTTTTCAAATAAAAATGTGTTTGTCGTATTTTTTTTTTATTACTGACTGGGTTGGTGATGTCGGGTATCTGATAGACGCCTGACCTCACCAACCCCAGGGCTTGATGCCAGGTGACATTACACATCTGGTATTAACCCCAAATATTACCCCGTTTGCCACCGCACCAGGGCGCGGGATGAGCTGGGGCGAAGCACCAGGATTGGCGCATCTAATGGATGCGCCACTTCTGGAGCGGCTGCGGCCTGCTATTTTTAGGCTGGGGAGATTCCAATAACCATGGACCTCCCTAGTCTGAGAATATCAGGCCCCAGCTGTCTGCTTTACCTTGGCTGGTGATCCAATTTTGGGGGACCCCTACGTGTTTTTTTTTTTAATTATTTATTTAATTTAAAATAACAGCGTGGGGTGCCCTCAGTTTTGGATTACCAGCCAAGGTGAGGTTGCCAGCTGTGGTCTGCAGGCTGCAGCCGTCTGCTTTACCCTAGCTGGCTACAAAACTAGGGGGAACCCTATGTCATTTTTTTTTCATTTTTTTGGCTAAATACAAAGCTAAGCACCCCTTAGTGCCACATGAAAGGTACCAAAGGGTGTTCCACTTTTTCTCCATTTTTTTCTCCACTTTCTCTCCACTTTTTCTCCACTTTTTCTCCACTTTTTCTCCACTTTTTCTCCTCTTATTCTCCTCTTATTCTCCACTTTTTCTCCACTTTTTCTCCACTTTTTCTCCATTTTTTTCTCCACTTTCTCCACTTTTTCTCCACTTTTTTCTCCACTTTTTCTCCTCTTATGCTCCACTTTTTCTCCTCTTAATCTCCACTTTTTCTCCACTTTTTCTCCACTTTTTCTCCACTTTTTTCTCCACTTTTTCTCCTCTTATGCTCCACTTTTTCTCCACTTTTTCTCCACTTTTTCTCCACTTTTACTCCACGTTTTCTCCACTTTTTTTCTCCTCTTATGCTCCACTTTTTCTCCACTTTTTCTCCACTTTTTCTCCTCTTAATCTCCACTTTTTCTCCACTTTTTCTCCACTTTTTCTCCACTTTTTCTCCACTTTTTTCTCCACTTTTTCTCCACTTTTTCTCCTCTTATGCTCCACTTTTTCTCCACTTTTTCTCCACTTTTTCTCCTCTTAATCTCCACTTTTTCTCCACTTTTTCTCCTCTTATGCTCCACTTTTTCTCCACTTTTTCTCCACTTTTTCTCCTCTTATGCTCCACTTTTTCTCCACTTTTTCTCCACTTTTTCTCCACTTTCTCCACTTTTTCTCCACTTTTTTCTCCACTTTTTCTCCTCTTATGCTCCACTTTTTCTCCTCTTAATCTCCACTTTTTCTCCACTTTTTCTCCACTTTTTCTCCACTTTTTTCTCCACTTTTTCTCCTCTTATGCTCCACTTTTTCTCCACTTTTTTCTCCACTTTTTCTCCTCTTATGCTCCACTTTTTCTCCACTTTTTCTCCACTTTTTCTCCACGTTTTCTCCACGTTTTCTCCACTTTTTTCTCCACTTTTTCTCCTCTTATGCTCCACTTTTTCTCCACTTTTTCTCCACTTTTTCTCCACGTTTTCTCCACGTTTTCTCCACTTTTTTTCTCCTCTTATGCTCCACTTTTTCTCCACTTTTTCTCCACTTTTTCTCCTCTTAATCTCCACTTTTTCTCCACTTTTTCTCCACTTTTTCTCCACTTTTTCTCCACTTTTTTCTCCACTTTTTCTCCACTTTTTCTCCTCTTATGCTCCACTTTTTCTCCACTTTTTCTCCACTTTTTCTCCTCTTAATCTCCACTTTTTTCTCCACTTTTTCTCCTCTTATGCTCCACTTTTTCTCCACTTTTTCTCCACTTTTTCTCCTCTTATGCTCCACTTTTTCTCCACTTTTTCTCCACTTTTTCTCCACTTTTTTCTCCACTTATTCTCCACTTTTTCTCCTCTTATTCTCCACTTTTTCTCCACTTTTTCTCCACTTTTTCTCCTCTTATTCTCCTCTTATTCTCCACTTTTTCTCCACTTTTTCTCCACTTTTTCTCCATTTTTTTCTCCACTTTCTCCACTTTTTCTCCACTTTTTTCTCCACTTTTTCTCCTCTTATGCTCCACTTTTTCTCCTCTTAATCTCCACTTTTTCTCCACTTTTTCTCCACTTTTTTCTCCACTTTTTCTCCTCTTATGCTCCACTTTTTCTCCACTTTTTTCTCCACTTTTTCTCCTCTTATGCTCCACTTTTTCTCCACTTTTTCTCCACTTTTTCTCCACGTTTTCTCCACGTTTTCTCCACGTTTTCTCCACTTTTTTCTCCACTTTTTCTCCTCTTATGCTCCACTTTTTCTCCACTTTTTCTCCACTTTTTCTCCACGTTTTCTCCACGTTTTCTCCACTTTTTTTCTCCTCTTATGCTCCACTTTTTCTCCACTTTTTCTCCACTTTTTCTCCTCTTAATCTCCACTTTTTCTCCACTTTTTCTCCACTTTTTCTCCACTTTTTTCTCCACTTTTTCTCCACTTTTTCTCCTCTTATGCTCCACTTTTTCTCCACTTTTTCTCCACTTTTTCTCCACTTTTTTCTCCACTTATTCTCCACTTTTTCTCCTCTTATTCTCCACTTTTTCTCCACTTTTTCTCCACTTTTTCTCCACTTTTTCTCCACTTTTTCTCCTCTTATTCTCCACTTTTTCTCCACTTTTTCTCCACTTTTTTCTCCACTTTTTCTCCTCTTATGCTCCACTTTTTCTCCACTTTTTCTCCACTTTTTCTCCTCTTAATCTCCACTTTTTCTCCTCTTATGCTCCACTTTTTCTCCACTTTTTCTCCACTTTTTCTCCACTTTTTCTCCACGTTTTCTCCACGTTTTCTCCACGTTTTCTCCACTTTTTTCTCCACTTTTTCTCCTCTTATGCTCCACGTTTTCTCCACGTTTTCTCCACTTTTTTCTCCACTTTTTCTCCTCTTATGCTCCACTTTTTCTCCTCTTAATCTCCACTTTTTCTCCACTTTTTCTCCACTTTTTCTCCACTTTTTTCTCCACTTTTTCTCCTCTTATGCTCCACTTTTTCTCCACTTTTTTCTCCACTTTTTCTCCACTTTTTCTCCACTTTTTCTCCACTTTTTCTCCACGTTTTCTCCACGTTTTCTCCACTTTTTTCTCCACTTTTTCTCCTCTTATGCTCCACTTTTTCTCCACTTTTTCTCCACTTTTTCTCCACTTTTTCTCCACGTTTTCTCCACGTTTTCTCCACTTTTTTTCTCCTCTTATGCTCCACTTTTTCTCCACTTTTTCTCCACTTTTTCTCCTCTTAATCTCCACTTTTTCTCCACTTTTTCTCCACTTTTTCTCCACTTTTTCTCCACTTTTTTCTCCACTTTTTCTCCACTTTTTCTCCTCTTATGCTCCACTTTTTCTCCACTTTTTCTCCACTTTTTCTCCTCTTAATCTCCACTTTTTTCTCCACTTTTTCTCCTCTTATGCTCCACTTTTTCTCCACTTTTTCTCCACTTTTTCTCCTCTTATGCTCCACTTTTTCTCCACTTTTTCTCCACTTTTTCTCCACTTTTTCTCCACTTTTTTCTCCACTTATTCTCCACTTTTTCTCCTCTTATTCTCCACTTTTTCTCCACTTTTTCTCCACTTTTTCTCCTCTTATTCTCCTCTTATTCTCCACTTTTTCTCCACTTTTTCTCCACTTTTTCTCCATTTTTTTCTCCACTTTCTCCACTTTTTCTCCACTTTTTTCTCCACTTTTTCTCCTCTTATGCTCCACTTTTTCTCCTCTTAATCTCCACTTTTTCTCCACTTTTTCTCCACTTTTTTCTCCACTTTTTCTCCTCTTATGCTCCACTTTTTCTCCACTTTTTTCTCCACTTTTTCTCCTCTTATGCTCCACTTTTTCTCCACTTTTTCTCCACTTTTTCTCCACGTTTTCTCCACGTTTTCTCCACGTTTTCTCCACTTTTTTCTCCACTTTTTCTCCTCTTATGCTCCACTTTTTCTCCACTTTTTCTCCACTTTTTCTCCACGTTTTCTCCACGTTTTCTCCACTTTTTTTCTCCTCTTATGCTCCACTTTTTCTCCACTTTTTCTCCACTTTTTCTCCTCTTAATCTCCACTTTTTCTCCACTTTTTCTCCACTTTTTCTCCACTTTTTCTCCACTTTTTTCTCCACTTTTTCTCCACTTTTTCTCCTCTTATGCTCCACTTTTTCTCCACTTTTTCTCCACTTTTTTCTCCACTTTTTCTCCTCTTATGCTCCACTTTTTCTCCACTTTTTCTCCACTTTTTCTCCTCTTAATCTCCACTTTTTCTCCTCTTATGCTCCACTTTTTCTCCACTTTTTCTCCACTTTTTCTCCACTTTTTCTCCACGTTTTCTCCACGTTTTCTCCACGTTTTCTCCACTTTTTTCTCCACTTTTTCTCCTCTTATGCTCCACGTTTTCTCCACGTTTTCTCCACTTTTTTCTCCACTTTTTCTCCTCTTATGCTCCACTTTTTCTCCACTTTTTCTCCACTTTTTCTCCTCTTAATGTCCACTTTTTCTCCACTTTTTCTCCACTTTTTCTCCACTTTTTCTCCACTTTTTCTCCACTTTTTCTCCACTTTTTTCTCCACTTTTTCCTCCACTTTTTTCTCCTCTTAATCTCCACTTTTTCTCCACTTTTTCTCCACTTTTTCTCCACTTTTTCTCCACTTTTTTTCTCCACTTTTTCTCCTCTTATGCTCCACTTTTTCTCCACTTTTTCTCCACTTTTTCTCCTCTTAATCTCCACTTTTTCTCCTCTTATGCTCCACTTTTTCTCCACTTTTTCTCCACTTTTTTCTCCACTTTTTTCTCCACTTTTTCTCCTCTTATGCTCCATTTTTTCTCCACTTTTTCTCCACTTTTTCTCCTCTTAATCTCCACTTTTTCTCCTCTTATGCTCCACTTTTTCTCCACTTTTTCTCCACGTTTTCTCCACGTTTTCTCCACTTTTTCTCCTCTTATGCTCCACTTTTTCTCCACTTTTTTCTCCACTTTTTCTCCTCTTATGCTCCACTTTTTCTCCACTTTTTCTCCACTTTTTCTCCACTTTTTTCTCCACTTTTTCTCCTCTTATGCTCCACTTTTTCTCCACTTTTTCTCCACTTTTTCTCCACTTTTTCTCCACTTTTTCTCCTCTTATGCTCCACTTTTTCTCCACTTTTTCTCCACTTTTTCTCCACGTTTTCTCCACGTTTTCTCCACGTTTTCTCCACGTTTTCTCCACTTTTTTCTCCACTTTTTCTCCTCTTATGCTCCACTTTTTCTCCACTTTTTCTCCACTTTTTCTCCACGTTTTCTCCACGTTTTCTCCACTTTTTTTCTCCTCTTATGCTCCACTTTTTCTCCACTTTTTCTCCACTTTTTCTCCTCTTAATCTCCACTTTTTCTCCACTTTTTCTCCAATTTTTCTCCACCTTTTCTCCACTTTTTTCTCCACTTTTTCTCCACTTTTTCTCCTCTTATGCTCCACTTTTTCTCCACTTTTTCTCCACTTTTTCTCCTCTTAATCTCCACTTTTTCTCCACTTTTTCTCCACTTTTTCTCCACTTTTTCTCCACTTTTTCTCCACTTTTTCTCCACTTTTTCTCCTTTTATGCTCCACTTTTTCTCCACTTTTTCTCCACTTTTTCTCCTCTTATGCTCCACTTTTTCTCCACTTTTTCTCCACTTTTTTCTCCACTTTTTCTCCTCTTATGCTCCACTTTTTCTCCACTTTTTCTCCACTTTTTCTCCTCTTATGCTCCACTTTTTCTCCACTTTTTCTCCACTTTTTCTCCACTTTTTCTCCACTTATGCTCCACTTTTTCTCCACTTTTTCTCCACTTTTTCTCCTCTTATGCTCCACTTTTTCTCCACTTTTTCTCCACTTTTTCTCCACTTTTTCTCCACTTTTTCTCCTCTTATTCTCCACTTTTTCTCCACTTTTTCTCCTCTTATGCTCCACTTTTTCTCCACTTTTTCTCCACTTTTTCTCCTCTTATGCTCCACTTTTTCTCCACTTTTTCTCCACTTTTTCTCCACTTTTTCTCCACTTTTTCTCCACTTTTTCTCCTCTTATTCTCCACTTTTTCTCCACTTTTTCTCCACTTTTTCTCCACTTTTTTCTCCACTTTTTCTCCCCTTATGCTCCACTTTTTCTCCACTTTTTCTCCACTTTTTCTCCTCTTAATCTCCACTTTTTCTCCTCTTATGCTCCACTTTTTCTCCACTTTTTCTCCACTTTTTCTCCACTTTTTCTCCACGTTTTCTCCACGTTTTCTCCACTTTTTTCTCCACTTTTTCTCCTCTTATGCTCCACGTTTTCTCCACGTTTTCTCCACTTTTTTCTCCACTTTTTCTCCTCTTATGCTCCACTTTTTCTCCACTTTTTCTCCACTTTTTCTCCTCTTAATCTCCACTTTTTCTCCACTTTTTCTCCACTTTTTCTCCACTTTTTCTCCACTTTTTCTCCACTTTTTCTCCACTTTTTTCTCCACTTTTTCTCCACTTTTTCTCCTCTTATGCTCCACTTTTTCTCCTCTTAATCTCCACTTTTTCTCCACTTTTTCTCCACTTTTTCTCCACTTTTTCTCCACTTTTTCTCCTCTTATGCTCCACTTTTTCTCCACTTTTTCTCCACTTTTTCTCCACTTTTTCTCCTCTTATGCTCCACTTTTTCTCCACTTTTTTCTCCACTTTTTCTCCTCTTATGCTCCACTTTTTCTCCTCTTATGCTCCACTTTTTCTCCACTTTTTCTCCACTTTTTCTCCACTTTTTCTCCTCTTATGCTCCACTTTTTCTCCACTTTTTCTCCACTTTTTCTCCATTTTTTTCTCCACTTATTCTCCACTTTTTCTCCTCTTATTCTCCACTTTTTCTCCACTTTTTCTCCTCTTATTCTCCACTTTTTCTCCACTTTTTCTCCATTTTTTTCTCCACTTTCTCCACTTTTTCTCCACTTTTTTCTCCACTTTTTCTCCTCTTATGCTCCACTTTTTCTCCACTTTTTCTCCACTTTTTCTCCTCTTATTCTCCACTTTTTCTCCACTTTTTCTCCTCTTATTCTCCACTTTTTCTCCTCTTATTCTCCACTTTTTCTCCACTTTTTCTCCACGTTTTCTCCACTTTTTTCTCCACTTTTTCTCCTCTTATGCTCCACTTTTTCTCCACTTTTTCTCCACGTTTTCTCCACGTTTTCTCCACGTTTTCTCCACGTTTTCTCCACTTTTTTCTCCACTTTTTCTCCTCTTATGCTCCACTTTTTCTCCACTTTTTCTCCACTTTTTCTCCTCTTATGCTCCACTTTTTCTCCACGTTTTCTCCACTTTTTTCTCCACTTTTTCTCCTCTTAATCTCCACTTTTTCTCCACTTTTTCTCCACTTTTTTCTCCACTTTTTCTCCTCTTATGCTCCACTTTTTCTCCTCTTATGCTCCACTTTTTCTCCACTTTTTCTCCACTTTTTCTCCACTTTTTCTCCACTTTTTCTCCTCTTATGCTCCACTTTTTCTCCACTTTTTCTCCACTTTTTCTCCATTTTTTTCTCCACTTATTCTCCACTTTTTCTCCTCTTATGCTCCACTTTTTCTCCACTTTTTCTCCTCTTATGCTCCACTTTTTCTCCACTTTTTCTCCTCTTCTGCTCCACTTTTTCTCCACTTTTTCTCCACGTTTTCTCCACTTTTTCTCCTCTTATGCTCCACTTTTTCTCCACTTTTTCTCCACTTTTTCTCCACTTTTTCTCCACTTTTTCTCCACTTTTTCTCCACTTTTTCTCAATTTTTTTTCTCCACTTTCTCCACTTTTTCTCCACTTTTTTCTCCACTTTTTCTCCTCTTATGCTCCACTTTTTCTCCTCTTAATCTCCACTTTTTCTCCACTTTTTCTCCACTTTTTCTCCACTTTTTTCTCCACTTTTTCTCCTCTTATGCTCCACTTTTTCTCCACTTTTTCTCCACTTTTTCTCCACTTTTTCTCCTCTTAATCTCCACTTTTTCTCCACTTTTTCTCCACTTTTTCTCCACTTTTTCTCCTCTTAATCTCCACTTTTTCTCCACTTTTTCTCCTCTTATTCTCCACTTTTTCTCCACTTTTTCTCCTCTTATTCTCCACTTTTTCTCCACGTTTTCTCCACTTTTTTCTCCACTTTTTCTCCTCTTATGCTCCACTTTTTCTCCACTTTTTCTCCACTTTTTCTCCACTTTTTCTCCACTTTTTCTCCTCTTAATCTCCACTTTTTCTCCACTTTTTCTCCACTTTTTCTCCACTTTTTCTCCACGTTTTCTCCACGTTTTCTCCACGTTTTCTCCACTTTTTTCTCCACTTTTTCTCCTCTTATGCTCCACTTTTTCTCCACTTTTTCTCCACTTTTTCTCCACGTTTTCTCCACGTTTTCTCCACTTTTTTTCTCCTCTTATGCTCCACTTTTTCTCCACTTTTTCTCCTCTTATTCTCCTCTTATTCTCCACTTTTTCTCCACTTTTTCTCCACGTTTTCTCCACTTTTTCTCCACTTTTTCTCCTCTTATTCTCCACTTTTTCTCCTCTTATGCTCCACTTTTTCTCCACTTTTTTCTCCACTTTTTCTCCTCTTATGCTCCACTTTTTCTCCTCTTATGCTCCACTTTTTCTCCACTTTTTCTCCACTTTTTCTCCATTTTTTTCTCCACTTATTCTCCACTTATTCTCCACTTTTTCTCCACTTTTTCTCCACTTTTTCTCCTCTTATTCTCCACTTTTTCTCCACTTTTTCTCCACTTTTTCTCCATTTTTTTCTCCACTTATTCTCCACTTTTTCTCCACTTTTTCTCCTCTTATGCTCCACTTTTTCTCCACTTTTTCTCCTCTTATGCTCCACTTTTTCTCCACTTTTTCTCCTCTTATTCTCCACTTTTTCTCCACTTTTTCTCCACGTTTTCTCCACTTTTTTCTCCACTTTTTCTCCTCTTATTCTCCTCTTATTCTCCACTTTTTCTCCTCTTATTCTCCTCTTATTCTCCACTTTTTCTCCACTTTTTCTCCACGTTTTCTCCACTTTTTTCTCCACTTTTTCTCCTCTTATGCTCCACTTTTTCTCCACTTTTTCTCCACTTTTTCTCCACTTATTCTCCACTTTTTCTCCACTTTTTCTCCACTTTTTCTCCACTTTTTCTCCTCTTATTCTCCACTTTTTCTCCACTTTTTCTCCACTTTTTCTCCATTTTTTTCTCCACTTTCTCCACTTTTTCTCCACTTTTTTCTCCACTTTTTCTCCTCTTATGCTCCACTTTTTCTCCACTTTTTCTCCACTTTTTCTCCTCTTATTCTCCTCTTATTCTCCACTTTTTCTCCTCTTATTCTCCACTTTTTCTCCACTTTTTCTCCACGTTTTCTCCACTTTTTTCTCCACTTTTTCTCCTCTTATGCTCCTCTTATTCTCCACTTTTTCTCCTCTTATTCTCCTCTTATTCTCCACTTTTTCTCCTCTTATTCTCCACTTTTTCTCCACTTTTTCTCCACGTTTTCTCCACTTTTTTCTCCACTTTTTCTCCTCTTATGCTCCACTTTTTCTCCACTTTTTCTCCACTTTTTCTCCACTTTTTCTCCACTTTTTCTCCACTTTTTCTCCACTTTTTCTCCTCTTATGCTCCACTTTTTCTCCACTTTTTCTCCACTTTTTCTCCACTTTTTCTCCACGTTTTCTCCACGTTTTCTCCACGTTTTCTCCACGTTTTCTCCACGTTTTCTCCACTTTTTTCTCCACTTTTTCTCCTCTTATGCTCCACTTTTTCTCCACTTTTTCTCCACTTTTTCTCCACGTTTTCTCCACGTTTTCTCCACTTTTTTTCTCCTCTTATGCTCCACTTTTTCTCCACTTTTTCTCCACTTTTTCTCCTCTTAATCTCCACTTTTTCTCCACTTTTTCTCCACTTTTTCTCCACTTTTTCTCCACTTTTTTCTCCACTTTTTCTCCACTTTTTCTCCTCTTATGCTCCACTTTTTCTCCACTTTTTCTCCACTTTTTCTCCTCTTAATCTCCACTTTTTCTCCACTTTTTCTCCACTTTTTCTCCACTTTTTCTCCACTTTTTCTCCTTTTATGCTCCACTTTTTCTCCACTTTTTCTCCACTTTTTCTCCTCTTATGCTCCACTTTTTCTCCACTTTTTCTCCACTTTTTTCTCCACTTTTTCTCCTCTTATGCTCCACTTTTTCTCCACTTTTTCTCCACTTTTTCTCCTCTTATGCTCCACTTTTTCTCCACTTTTTCTCCACTTTTTCTCCACTTTTTTCTCCACTTTTTCTCCACTTTTTCTCCACTTTTTCTCCACTTTTTCTCCACTTTTTCTCCTCTTATTCTCCACTTTTTCTCCACTTTTTCTCCACTTTTTCTCCACTTTTTTCTCCACTTTTTCTCCTCTTATGCTCCACTTTTTCTCCACTTTTTCTCCACTTTTTCTCCTCTTAATCTCCACTTTTTCTCCTCTTAATCTCCACTTTTTCTCCTCTTATGCTCCACTTTTTCTCCACTTTTTCTCCACTTTTTCTCCACTTTTTCTCCACGTTTTCTCCACTTTTTTCTCCACTTTTTCTCCTCTTATGCTCCACGTTTTCTCCACGTTTTCTCCACTTTTTTCTCCACTTTTTCTCCTCTTATGCTCCACTTTTTCTCCACTTTTTTCTCCACTTTTTCTCCTCTTATGCTCCACTTTTTCTCCTCTTATGCTCCACTTTTTCTCCACTTTTTCTCCACTTTTTCTCCACTTTTTCTCCTCTTATGCTCCACTTTTTCTCCACTTTTTCTCCACTTTTTCTCCATTTTTTTCTCCACTTATTCTCCACTTTTTCTCCTCTTATTCTCCACTTTTTCTCCACTTTTTCTCCTCTTATTCTCCACTTTTTCTCAACTTTTTCTCCACTTTTTCTCCATTTTTTTCTCCACTTTCTCCACTTTTTCTCCACTTTTTTCTCCACTTTTTCTCCATTTTTTTCTCCACTTTCTCCACTTTTTCTCCACTTTTTCTCCTCTTATGCTCCACTTTTTCTCCACTTTTTCTCCACTTTTTCTCCACTTTTTCTCCTCTTATTCTCCACTTTTTCTCCACTTTTTCTCCTCTTATTCTCCACTTTTTCTCCACTTTTTCTCCACGTTTTCTCCACTTTTTTCTCCACTTTTTTCTCCTCTTATGCTCCACTTTTTCTCCACTTTTTCTCCACGTTTTCTCCACGTTTTCTCCACTTTTTTCTCCACTTTTTCTCCTCTTATGCTCCACTTTTTCTCCACTTTTTCTCCACTTTTTCTCCTCTTATGCTCCACTTTTTCTCCACGTTTTCTCCACTTTTTTCTCCACTTTTTCTCCTCTTAATCTCCACTTTTTCTCCACTTTTTCTCCACTTTTTTCTCCACTTTTTCTCCTCTTATGCTCCACTTTTTCTCCTCTTATGCTCCACTTTTTCTCCACTTTTTCTCCACTTTTTCTCCACTTTTTCTCCTCTTATGCTCCACTTTTTCTCCACTTTTTCTCCACTTTTTCTCCATTTTTTTCTCCACTTATTCTCCACTTTTTCTCCTCTTATGCTCCACTTTTTCTCCACTTTTTCTCCTCTTATGCTCCACTTTTTCTCCACTTTTTCTCCTCTTATGCTCCACTTTTTCTCCACTTTTTCTCCACGTTTTCTCCACTTTTTCTCCTCTTATGCTCCACTTTTTCTCCACTTTTTCTCCACTTTTTCTCCACTTTTTCTCCACTTTTTCTCCACTTTTTCTTAATTTTTTTTCTCCACTTTCTCCACTTTTTCTCCACTTTTTTCTCCACTTTTTCTCCTCTTATGCTCCACTTTTTCTCCTCTTAATCTCCACTTTTTCTCCACTTTTTCTCCACTTTTTTCTCCACTTTTTCTCCTCTTATGCTCCACTTTTTCTCCACTTTTTCTCCACTTTTTCTCCTCTTAATCTCCACTTTTTCTCCACTTTTTCTCCACTTTTTCTCCACTTTTTCTCCACTTTTTCTCCACTTTTTCTCCTCTTAATCTCCACTTTTTTCTCCACTTTTTCTCCACTTTTTCTCCACTTTTTCTCCTCTTATGCTCCACTTTTTCTCCACGTTTTCTCCACTTTTTTCTCCACTTTTTCTCCTCTTATGCTCCACTTTTTCTCCACGTTTTCTCCACGTTTTCTCCACTTTTTTCTCCACTTTTTCTCCTCTTATGCTCCACTTTTTCTCCACTTTTTCTCCACTTTTTCTCCACTTTTTCTCCACGTTTTCTCCACTTTTTCTCCTCTTATGCTCCACTTTTTCTCCACTTTTTCTCCACTTTTTCTCCTCTTAATCTCCACTTTTTCTCCACTTTTTCTCCACTTTTTCTCCACTTTTTCTCCACTTTTTCTCCACTTTTTTCTCCACTTTTTTCTCCACTTTTTCTCCTCTTATGCTCCACTTTTTCTCCACTTTTTCTCCACTTTTTCTCCTCTTATGCTCCACTTTTTCTCCACTTTTTCTCCTCTTATGCTCCACTTTTTCTCCACTTTTTCTCCACTTTTTTCTCCACTTTTTCTCCTCTTATGCTCCACTTTTTCTCCACTTTTTCTCCACTTTTTCTCCTCTTATGCTCCACTTTTTCTCCACTTTTTCTCCACTTTTTCTCCATTTTTTTCTCCACTTATTCTCCACTTTTTCTCCTCTTATTCTCCACTTTTTCTCCACTCTTTCTCCACTTTTTCTCCTCTTATTCTCCACTTTTTCTCCACTCTTTCTCCACTTTTTCTCCTCTTATTCTCCACTTTTTCTCCACTCTTTCTCCACTTTTTCTCCTCTTATTCTCCACTTTTTCTCCACTCTTTCTCCACTTTTTCTCCTCTTATTCTCCACTTTTTCTCCACTCTTTCTCCACTTTTTCTCCTCTTATTCTCCACTTTTTCTCCACTCTTTCTCCACTTTTTCTCCTCTTATTCTCCACTTTTTCTCCACTCTTTCTCCACTTTTTCTCCACTCTTTCTCCACTTTTTCTCCTCTTATTCTCCACTCTTTCTCCACTTTTTCTCCACTTTTTCTCCACTTTTTCTCCACTTTTTCTCCACTTTTTCTCCACTTTTTTCTCCACTTTCTCCACTTTTTCTCCACTTTTTCTCCACTTTTTCTCCTCTTATGCTCCACTTTTTCTCCACTTTTTCTCCACTTTTTTCTCCACTTTTTCTCCATTTTTTTCTCCACTTTCTCCACTTTTTCTCCACTTTTTCTCCACTTTTTCTCCTCTTATGCTCCACTTTTTCTCCACTTTTTCTCCACTTTTTTCTCCACTTTTTCTCCTCTTATGCTCCACTTTTTCTCCACTTTTTCTCCACTTTTTCTCCTCTTATGCTCCACTTTTTCTCCACTTTTTCTCCACTTTTTCTCCATTTTTTTCTCCACTTTCTCCACTTTTTCTCCACTTTTTCTCCACTCTTTCTCCACTTTTTCTCCTCTTATTCTCCACTTTTTCTCCACTTTTTCTCCACTTTTTCTCCACTTTTTCTCCACTTTTTCTCCACTTTTTCTCCATTTTTTTCTCCACTTTCTCCACTTTTTCTCCACTTTTTCTCCACTTTTTCTCCTCTTATGCTCCACTTTTTCTCCACTTTTTCTCCACTTTTTTCTCCACTTTTTCTCCACTTTTTCTCCACTTTTTCTCCTCTTATGCTCCACTTTTTCTCCACTTTTTCTCCACTTTTTTCTCCACTTTTTCTCCTCTTATGCTCCACTTTTTCTCCACTTTTTCTCCACTTTTTCTCCTCTTATGCTCCACTTTTTCTCCACTTTTTCTCCACTTTTTCTCCACTTTTTCTCCTCTTATTCTCCACTTTTTCTCCACTTTTTCTCCACTTTTTCTCCACTTTTTTCTCCACTTTTTCTCCTCTTATGCTCCACTTTTTCTCCACTTTTTCTCCACTTTTTCTCCACTTTTTCTCCTCTTAATCTCCACTTTTTCTCCTCTTATGCTCCACTTTTTCTCCACTTTTTCTCCACTTTTTCTCCACGTTTTCTCCACGTTTTCTCCACTTTTTTCTCCACTTTTTCTCCTCTTATGCTCCACGTTTTCTCCACGTTTTCTCCACTTTTTCTCCACTTTTTCTCCTCTTAATCTCCACTTTTTCTCCACTTTTTCTCCACTTTTTCTCCTCTTATTCTCCACTTTTTCTCCACTTTTTCTCCTCTTATTCTCCACTTTTTCTCCACTTTTTCTCCACGTTTTCTCCACTTTTTTCTCCACTTTTTCTCCTCTTATGCTCCACTTTTTCTCCACTTTTTCTCCACTTTTTCTCCACTTTTTCTCCACTTTTTCTCCTCTTTTTCTCCACTTTTTCTCCACTTTTTCTCCACTTTTTCTCCACGTTTTCTCCACGTTTTCTCCACGTTTTCTCCACTTTTTTCTCCACTTTTTCTCCTCTTATGCTCCACTTTTTCTCCACTTTTTCTCCACTTTTTCTCCACGTTTTCTCCACGTTTTCTCCACTTTTTTTCTCCTCTTATGCTCCACTTTTTCTCCACTTTTTCTCCACTTTTTCTCCTCTTAATCTCCACTTTTTCTCCACTTTTTCTCCACTTTTTCTCCACTTTTTCTCCACTTTTTCTCCACTTTTTCTCCACTTTTTCTCCTCTTATGCTCCACTTTTTCTCCACTTTTTCTCCTCTTATGCTCCACTTTTTCTCCACTTTTTTCTCCACTTTTTCTCCTCTTATGCTCCACTTTTTCTCCTCTTATGCTCCACTTTTTCTCCACTTTTTCTCCACTTTTTCTCCTCTTATGCTCCACTTTTTCTCCACTTTTTCTCCACTTTTTCTCCATTTTTTTCTCCACTTATTCTCCACTTATTCTCCACTTTTTCTCCACTTTTTCTCCACTTTTTCTCCTCTTATTCTCCTCTTATTCTCCACTTTTTCTCCTCTTATTCTCCACTTTTTCTCCACTTTTTCTCCACGTTTTCTCCACTTTTTTCTCCACTTTTTCTCCTCTTTTTCTCCTCTTATGCTCCACTTTTTCTCCACTTTTTCTCCACTTTTTCTCCACTTTTTCTCCTCTTAATCTCCACTTTTTCTCCTCTTATGCTCCACTTTTTCTCCACTTTTTCTCCACTTTTTCTCCACGTTTTCTCCACGTTTTCTCCACTTTTTTCTCCACTTTTTCTCCTCTTATGCTCCACGTTTTCTCCACGTTTTCTCCACTTTTTCTCCACTTTTTCTCCTCTTAATCTCCACTTTTTCTCCACTTTTTCTCCACTTTTTCTCCTCTTATTCTCCACTTTTTCTCCACTTTTTCTCCTCTTATTCTCCACTTTTTCTCCACTTTTTCTCCACGTTTTCTCCACTTTTTTCTCCACTTTTTCTCCTCTTATGCTCCACTTTTTCTCCACTTTTTCTCCACTTTTTCTCCACTTTTTCTCCACTTTTTCTCCTCTTTTTCTCCACTTTTTCTCCACTTTTTCTCCACTTTTTCTCCACGTTTTCTCCACGTTTTCTCCACGTTTTCTCCACTTTTTTCTCCACTTTTTCTCCTCTTATGCTCCACTTTTTCTCCACTTTTTCTCCACTTTTTCTCCACGTTTTCTCCACGTTTTCTCCACTTTTTTTCTCCTCTTATGCTCCACTTTTTCTCCACTTTTTCTCCACTTTTTCTCCTCTTAATCTCCTCTTAATCTCCACTTTTTCTCCACTTTTTCTCCACTTTTTCTCCACTTTTTCTCCACTTTTTCTCCACTTTTTCTCCACTTTTTCTCCTCTTATGCTCCACTTTTTCTCCACTTTTTCTCCTCTTATGCTCCACTTTTTCTCCACTTTTTTCTCCACTTTTTCTCCTCTTATGCTCCACTTTTTCTCCTCTTATGCTCCACTTTTTCTCCACTTTTTCTCCACTTTTTCTCCTCTTATGCTCCACTTTTTCACCACTTTTTCTCCACTTTTTCTCCATTTTTTTCTCCACTTATTCTCCACTTATTCTCCACTTTTTCTCCACTTTTTCTCCACTTTTTCTCCTCTTATTCTCCTCTTATTCTCCACTTTTTCTCCTCTTATTCTCCACTTTTTCTCCACTTTTTCTCCACGTTTTCTCCACTTTTTTCTCCACTTTTTCTCCTCTTATGCTCCTCTTATTCTCCACTTTTTCTCCTCTTATTCTCCTCTTATTCTCCACTTTTTCTCCTCTTATTCTCCACTTTTTCTCCACTTTTTCTCCACGTTTTCTCCACTTTTTCTCCACTTTTTCTCCTCTTATTCTCCACTTTTTCTCCTCTTATTCTCCACTTTTTCTCCACTTTTTCTCCACGTTTTCTCCACTTTTTCTCCACTTTTTCTCCTCTTATTCTCCTCTTATTCTCCACTTTCTCCTCTTATTCTCCACTTTTTCTCCACGTTTTCTCCACTTTTTCTCCACTTTTTCTCCACTTTTTCTCCACTTTTTCTCCACTTTTTCTCCACGTTTTCTCCACGTTTTCTCCACTTTTTTTCTCCTCTTATGCTCCACTTTTTCTCCACTTTTTCTCCACTTTTTCTCCACGTTTTCTCCACTTTTTCTCCACTTTTTCTCCACTTTTTCTCCACTTTTTCTCCTCTTTTTCTCCTCTTTTTCTCCACTTTTTCTCCACTTTTTCTCCACTTTTTCTCCACGTTTTCTCCACGTTTTCTCCACTTTTTTCTCCACTTTTTCTCCTCTTATGCTCCACTTTTTCTCCACTTTTTCTCCACTTTTTCTCCACGTTTTCTCCACGTTTTCTCCACTTTTTTTCTCCTCTTATGCTCCACTTTTTCTCCACTTTTTCTCCACTTTTTCTCCTCTTAATCTCCACTTTTTCTCCACTTTTTCTCCACTTTTTCTCCACTTTTTCTCCACTTTTTCTCCACTTTTTTCTCCACTTTCTCCACTTTTTCTCCACTTTTTCTCCACTTTTTCTCCTCTTATGCTCCACTTTTTCTCCACTTTTTCTCCACTTTTTTCTCCACTTTTTCTCCATTTTTTTCTCCACTTTCTCCACTTTTTCTCCACTTTTTCTCCACTTTTTCTCCTCTTATGCTCCACTTTTTCTCCACTTTTTCTCCACTTTTTTCTCCACTTTTTCTCCTCTTATGCTCCACTTTTTCTCCACTTTTTCTCCTCTTATGCTCCACTTTTTCTCCACTTTTTCTCCACTTTTTCTCCATTTTTTTCTCCACTTATTCTCCACTTTTTCTCCTCTTATTCTCCACTTTTTCTCCACTCTTTCTCCACTTTTTCTCCTCTTATTCTCCACTTTTTCTCCACTTTTTCTCCACTTTTTCTCCACTTTTTCTCCACTTTTTCTCCACTTTTTCTCCACTTTTTCTCCACTTTTTCTCCACTTTTTCTCCATTTTTTTCTCCACTTTTTCTCCACTTTTTCTCCACTTTTTCTCCACTTTTTCTCCACTTTTTCTCCTCTTATGCTCCACTTTTTCTCCACTTTTTCTCCACTTTTTTCTCCACCTTTTCTCCACTTTCTCCACTTTTTCTCCACTTTTTCTCCACTTTTTCTCCTCTTATGCTCCACTTTTTCTCCACTTTTTCTCCACTTTTTTCTCCACTTTTTCTCCTCTTATGCTCCACTTTTTCTCCACTTTTTCTCCACTTTTTCTCCTCTTATGCTCCACTTTTTCTCCACTTTTTCTCCACTTTTTCTCCTCTTATTCTCCACTTTTTCTCCACTTTTTCTCCACTTTTTCTCCACTTTTTTCTCCACTTTTTCTCCTCTTATGCTCCACTTTTTCTCCACTTTTTCTCCACTTTTTCTCCACTTTTTCTCCTCTTAATCTCCACTTTTTCTCCTCTTATGCTCCACTTTTTCTCCACTTTTTCTCCACTTTTTCTCCACGTTTTCTCCACTTTTTTCTTCACTTTTTCTCCTCTTATGCTCCACGTTTTCTTCACGTTTTCTCCACTTTTTTCTCCACTTTTTCTCCTCTTATGCTCCACTTTTTCTCCACTTTTTCTCCTCTTAATCTCCACTTTTTCTCCACTTTTTCTCCACGTTTTCTCCACTTTTTTTCTCCTCTTATGCTCCACTTTTTCTCCACTTTTTCTCCTCTTAATCTCCACTTTTTCTCCACTTTTTCTCCACTTTTTTCTCCACTTTTTCTCCACTTTTTTCTCCTCTTATGCTCCACTTTTTCTCCACTTTTTCTCCTCTTAATCTCCACTTTTTCTCCACTTTTTCTCCACTTTTTCTCCTCTTATGCTCCACTTTTTCTCCACTTTTTCTCCACTTTTTCTCCTCTTATGCTCCACTTTTTCTCCACTTTTTTCTCCACTTTTTCTCCTCTTATGCTCCACTTTTTCTCCTCTTATGCTCCACTTTTTCTCCACTTTTTCTCCACTTTTTCTCCACTTTTTCTCCTCTTATGCTCCACTTTTTCTCCACTTTTTCTCCACTTTTTCTCCATTTTTTTCTCCACTTATTCTCCACTTTTTCTCCTCTTATTCTCCACTTTTTCTCCACTTTTTCTCCTCTTATTCTCCACTTTTTCTCCACTTTTTCTCCACTTTTTCTCCACTTTTTCTCCACTTTTTCTCCACTTTTTCTCCACTTTTTCTCCACGTTTTCTCCACTTTTTTTCTCCTCTTATGCTCCACTTTTTCTCCTCTTATGCTCCACTTTTTCTCCACTTTTTCTCCACTTTTTCTCCACTTTTTCTCCACTTTTTCTCCTCTTATGCTCCACTTTTTCTCCACTTTTCTCCACTTTTTCTCCACTTTTTCTCCTCTTAATCTCCACTTTTTCTCCACTTATTCTCCTCTTATTCTCCACTTTTTCTCCACTTTTTCTCCTCTTATTCTCCACTTTTTCTCCACTTTTTCTCCACTTTTTCTCCACTTTTTCTCCACTTTTTCTCCACTTTTTCTCCACTTTTTTTCTCCTCTTATGCTCCACTTTTTCTCCACTTTTTCTCCACTTTTTTCTCCACTTTTTCTCCTCTTAATCTCCACTTTTTCTCCACTTTTTCTCCTCTTATGCTCCACTTTTTCTCCACTTTTTCTCCACTTTTTTCTCCACTTTTTCTCCTCTTATGCTCCACTTTTTCTCCTCTTATGCTCCACTTTTTCTCCACTTTTTCTCCACTTTTTCTCCACTTTTTCTCCTCTTATGCTCCACTTTTTCTCCACTTTTTCTCCACTTTTTCTCCATTTTTTTCTCCACTTATTCTCCACTTTTTCTCCTCTTATTCTCCATTTTTTCTCCACTTTTTCTCCTCTTATTCTCCACTTTTTCTCCACTTTTTCTCCACTTTTTCTCCACTTTTTCTCCACTTTTTCTCCACGTTTTCTCCACGTTTTCTCCACTTTTTTTCTCCTCTTATGCTCCACTTTTTCTCCACTTTTTCTCCACTTTTTCTCCACTTTTTCTCCTCTTAATCTCCACTTTTTCTCCACTTTTTCTCCACTTTTTCTCCACTTTTTCTCCTCTTATGCTCCACTTTTTCTCCACTTTTTCTCCACTTTTTCTCCTCTTATGCTCCACTTTTTCTCCACTTTTTCTCCACTTTTTCTCCACTTTTTCTCCTCTTATTCTCCACTTTTTCTCCACTTTTTCTCCACTTTTTCTCCACTTTTTTCTCCACTTTTTCTCCTCTTATGCTCCACTTTTTCTCCACTTTTTCTCCACTTTTTCTCCTCTTAATCTCCACTTTTTCTCCTCTTATGCTCCACTTTTTCTCCACTTTTTCTCCACTTTTTCTCCACGTTTTCTCCACGTTTTCTCCACTTTTTTCTCCACTTTTTCTCCTCTTATGCTCCACGTTTTCTCCACGTTTTCTCCACTTTTTCTCCACTTTTTCTCCTCTTAATCTCCACTTTTTCTCCACTTTTTCTCCACTTTTTCTCCTCTTATTCTCCACTTTTTCTCCACTTTTTCTCCTCTTATTCTCCACTTTTTCTCCACTTTTTCTCCACGTTTTCTCCACTTTTTTCTCCACTTTTTCTCCTCTTATGCTCCACTTTTTCTCCACTTTTTCTCCACTTTTTCTCCACTTTTTCTCCACTTTTTCTCCTCTTTTTCTCCACTTTTTCTCCACTTTTTCTCCACTTTTTCTCCACGTTTTCTCCACGTTTTCTCCACGTTTTCTCCACTTTTTTCTCCACTTTTTCTCCTCTTATGCTCCACTTTTTCTCCACTTTTTCTCCACTTTTTCTCCACGTTTTCTCCACGTTTTCTCCACTTTTTTTCTCCTCTTATGCTCCACTTTTTCTCCACTTTTTCTCCACTTTTTCTCCTCTTAATCTCCACTTTTTCTCCACTTTTTCTCCACTTTTTCTCCACTTTTTCTCCACTTTTTCTCCACTTTTTCTCCACTTTTTCTCCTCTTATGCTCCACTTTTTCTCCACTTTTTCTCCTCTTATGCTCCACTTTTTCTCCACTTTTTTCTCCACTTTTTCTCCTCTTATGCTCCACTTTTTCTCCTCTTATGCTCCACTTTTTCTCCACTTTTTCTCCACTTTTTCTCCTCTTATGCTCCACTTTTTCTCCACTTTTTCTCCACTTTTTCTCCATTTTTTTCTCCACTTATTCTCCACTTATTCTCCACTTTTTCTCCACTTTTTCTCCACTTTTTCTCCTCTTATTCTCCTCTTATTCTCCACTTTTTCTCCTCTTATTCTCCACTTTTTCTCCACTTTTTCTCCACGTTTTCTCCACTTTTTTCTCCACTTTTTCTCCTCTTTTTCTCCTCTTATGCTCCACTTTTTCTCCACTTTTTCTCCACTTTTTCTCCACTTTTTCTCCTCTTAATCTCCACTTTTTCTCCTCTTATGCTCCACTTTTTCTCCACTTTTTCTCCACTTTTTCTCCACGTTTTCTCCACGTTTTCTCCACTTTTTTCTCCACTTTTTCTCCTCTTATGCTCCACGTTTTCTCCACGTTTTCTCCACTTTTTCTCCACTTTTTCTCCTCTTAATCTCCACTTTTTCTCCACTTTTTCTCCACTTTTTCTCCTCTTATTCTCCACTTTTTCTCCACTTTTTCTCCTCTTATTCTCCACTTTTTCTCCACTTTTTCTCCACGTTTTCTCCACTTTTTTCTCCACTTTTTCTCCTCTTATGCTCCACTTTTTCTCCACTTTTTCTCCACTTTTTCTCCACTTTTTCTCCACTTTTTCTCCTCTTTTTCTCCACTTTTTCTCCACTTTTTCTCCACTTTTTCTCCACGTTTTCTCCACGTTTTCTCCACGTTTTCTCCACTTTTTTCTCCACTTTTTCTCCTCTTATGCTCCACTTTTTCTCCACTTTTTCTCCACTTTTTCTCCACGTTTTCTCCACGTTTTCTCCACTTTTTTTCTCCTCTTATGCTCCACTTTTTCTCCACTTTTTCTCCACTTTTTCTCCTCTTAATCTCCTCTTAATCTCCACTTTTTCTCCACTTTTTCTCCACTTTTTCTCCACTTTTTCTCCACTTTTTCTCCACTTTTTCTCCACTTTTTCTCCTCTTATGCTCCACTTTTTCTCCACTTTTTCTCCTCTTATGCTCCACTTTTTCTCCACTTTTTTCTCCACTTTTTCTCCTCTTATGCTCCACTTTTTCACCACTTTTTCTCCACTTTTTCTCCATTTTTTTCTCCACTTATTCTCCACTTATTCTCCACTTTTTCTCCACTTTTTCTCCACTTTTTCTCCTCTTATTCTCCTCTTATTCTCCACTTTTTCTCCTCTTATTCTCCACTTTTTCTCCACTTTTTCTCCACGTTTTCTCCACTTTTTTCTCCACTTTTTCTCCTCTTATGCTCCTCTTATTCTCCACTTTTTCTCCTCTTATTCTCCTCTTATTCTCCACTTTTTCTCCTCTTATTCTCCACTTTTTCTCCACTTTTTCTCCACGTTTTCTCCACTTTTTCTCCACTTTTTCTCCTCTTATTCTCCACTTATTCTCCACTTTTTCTCCTCTTATTCTCCACTTTTTCTCCACTTTTTCTCCACTTTTTCTCCACTTTTTCTCCACTTTTTCTCCACTTTTTCTCCACGTTTTCTCCACGTTTTCTCCACTTTTTTTCTCCTCTTATGCTCCACTTTTACTCCACTTTTTCTCCACTTTTTCTCCACGTTTTCTCCACTTTTTCTCCACTTTTTCTCCACTTTTTCTCCACTTTTTCTCCTCTTTTTCTCCTCTTTTTCTCCACTTTTTCTCCACTTTTTCTCCACTTTTTCTCCACGTTTTCTCCACGTTTTCTCCACTTTTTTCTCCACTTTTTCTCCTCTTATGCTCCACTTTTTCTCCACTTTTTCTCCACTTTTTCTCCACGTTTTCTCCACGTTTTCTCCACTTTTTTTCTCCTCTTATGCTCCACTTTTTCTCCACTTTTTCTCCACTTTTTCTCCTCTTAATCTCCACTTTTTCTCCACTTTTTCTCCACTTTTTCTCCACTTTTTCTCCACTTTTTCTCCACTTTTTCTCCACTTTTTTCTCCACTTTCTCCACTTTTTCTCCACTTTTTCTCCACTTTTTCTCCTCTTATGCTCCACTTTTTCTCCACTTTTTCTCCACTTTTTTCTCCACTTTTTCTCCATTTTTTTCTCCACTTTCTCCACTTTTTCTCCACTTTTTCTCCACTTTTTCTCCACTTTTTCTCCTCTTATGCTCCACTTTTTCTCCACTTTTTCTCCACTTTTTTCTCCACTTTTTCTCCTCTTATGCTCCACTTTTTCTCCACTTTTTCTCCTCTTATGCTCCACTTTTTCTCCACTTTTTCTCCACTTTTTCTCCATTTTTTTCTCCACTTATTCTCCACTTTTTCTCCTCTTATTCTCCACTTTTTCTCCACTCTTTCTCCACTTTTTCTCCTCTTATTCTCCACTTTTTCTCCACTTTTTCTCCACTTTTTCTCCACTTTTTCTCCACTTTTTCTCCACTTTTTCTCCACTTTTTCTCCACTTTTTCTCCATTTTTTTCTCCACTTTTTCTCCACTTTTTCTCCACTTTTTCTCCACTTTTTCTCCTCTTATGCTCCACTTTTTCTCCACTTTTTCTCCACTTTTTTCTCCACCTTTTCTCCACTTTCTCCACTTTTTCTCCACTTTTTCTCCACTTTTTCTCCTCTTATGCTCCACTTTTTCTCCACTTTTTCTCCTCTTATGCTCCACTTTTTCTCCACTTTTTCTCCACTTTTTTCTCCACCTTTTCTCCACTTTCTCCACTTTTTCTCCACTTTTTCTCCACTTTTTCTCCACTTTTTCTCCACTTTTTCTCCACTTTTTCTCCTCTTATGCTCCACTTTTTCTCCACTTTTTCTCCACTTTTTCTCCTCTTATGCTCCACTTTTTCTCCACTTTTTCTCCACTTTTTCTCCTCTTATTCTCCACTTTTTCTCCACTTTTTCTCCACTTTTTCTCCACTTTTTTCTCCACTTTTTCTCCTCTTATGCTCCACTTTTTCTCCACTTTTTCTCCACTTTTTCTCCACTTTTTCTCCTCTTAATCTCCACTTTTTCTCCTCTTATGCTCCACTTTTTCTCCACTTTTTCTCCACTTTTTCTCCACGTTTTCTCCACTTTTTTCTTCACTTTTTCTCCTCTTATGCTCCACGTTTTCTTCACGTTTTCTCCACTTTTTTCTCCACTTTTTCTCCTCTTATGCTCCACTTTTTCTCCACTTTTTCTCCTCTTAATCTCCACTTTTTCTCCACTTTTTCTCCACGTTTTCTCCACTTTTTTTCTCCTCTTATGCTCCACTTTTTCTCCACTTTTTCTCCTCTTAATCTCCACTTTTTCTCCACTTTTTCTCCACTTTTTTCTCCACTTTTTCTCCACTTTTTTCTCCTCTTATGCTCCACTTTTTCTCCACTTTTTCTCCTCTTAATCTCCACTTTTTCTCCACTTTTTCTCCACTTTTTCTCCTCTTATGCTCCACTTTTTCTCCACTTTTTCTCCACTTTTTCTCCTCTTATGCTCCACTTTTTCTCCACTTTTTTCTCCACTTTTTCTCCTCTTATGCTCCACTTTTTCTCCTCTTATGCTCCACTTTTTCTCCACTTTTTCTCCACTTTTTCTCCACTTTTTCTCCTCTTATGCTCCACTTTTTCTCCACTTTTTCTCCACTTTTTCTCCATTTTTTTCTCCACTTATTCTCCACTTTTTCTCCTCTTATTCTCCACTTTTTCTCCACTTTTTCTCCTCTTATTCTCCACTTTTTCTCCACTTTTTCTCCACTTTTTCTCCACTTTTTCTCCACTTTTTCTCCACTTTTTCTCCACGTTTTCTCCACTTTTTTTCTCCTCTTATGCTCCACTTTTTCTCCTCTTATGCTCCACTTTTTCTCCACTTTTTCTCCACTTTTTCTCCACTTTTTCTCCACTTTTTCTCCTCTTATGCTCCACTTTTTCTCCACTTTTCTCCACTTTTTCTCCACTTTTTCTCCTCTTAATCTCCACTTTTTCTCCACTTATTCTCCTCTTATTCTCCACTTTTTCTCCACTTTTTCTCCTCTTATTCTCCACTTTTTCTCCACTTTTTCTCCACTTTTTCTCCACTTTTTCTCCACTTTTTCTCCACTTTTTCTCCACTTTTTTTCTCCTCTTATGCTCCACTTTTTCTCCACTTTTTCTCCACTTTTTTCTCCACTTTTTCTCCTCTTAATCTCCACTTTTTCTCCACTTTTTCTCCTCTTATGCTCCACTTTTTCTCCACTTTTTCTCCACTTTTTTCTCCACTTTTTCTCCTCTTATGCTCCACTTTTTCTCCTCTTATGCTCCACTTTTTCTCCACTTTTTCTCCACTTTTTCTCCACTTTTTCTCCTCTTATGCTCCACTTTTTCTCCACTTTTTCTCCACTTTTTCTCCATTTTTTTCTCCACTTATTCTCCACTTTTTCTCCTCTTATTCTCCATTTTTTCTCCACTTTTTCTCCTCTTATTCTCCACTTTTTCTCCACTTTTTCTCCACTTTTTCTCCACTTTTTCTCCACTTTTTCTCCACGTTTTCTCCACGTTTTCTCCACTTTTTTTCTCCTCTTATGCTCCACTTTTTCTCCACTTTTTCTCCACTTTTTCTCCACTTTTTCTCCTCTTAATCTCCACTTTTTCTCCACTTTTTCTCCACTTTTTCTCCACTTTTTCTCCTCTTATGCTCCACTTTTTCTCCACTTTTTCTCCTCAATCTCCACTTTTTCTCCACTTTTTCTCCTCTTATGCTCCACTTTTTCTCCACTTTTTCTCCACTTTTTCTCCTCTTATGCTCCACTTTTTCTCCACTTTTTCTCCACTTTTTCTCCTCTTATGCTCCACTTTTTCTCCACTTTTTCTCCTCTTATGCTCCACTTTTTCTCCACTTTTTCTCCACTTTTTCTCCATTTTTTTCTCCACTTATTCTCCTCTTATTCTCCACTTTTTCTCCACTTTTTCTCCACTTTTTCTCCACTTTTTCTCCACTTTTTCTCCACTTTTTCTCCACTTTTTCTCCACTTTTTCTCCTCTTATTCTCCTCTTATTCTCCACTTTTTCTCCACTTTTTCTCCACTTTTTCTCCACTTTTTCTCCACTTTTTCTCCACTTTTTCTCCACTTTTTCTCCACTTTTTCTCCACTTTTTCTCCACTTTTTCTCCACTTTTTCTCCACTTTTTCTCCACTTTTTCTCCACTTTTTCTCCACTTTTTCTCCACTTTTTTCTCCACTTTTTCTCCTCTTATGCTCCACTTTTTCTCCACTTTTTCTCCACTTTTTCTCCACTTTTTCTCCACTTTTTCTCCACTTTTTCTCCACTTTTTCTCCTCTTAATCTCCACTTTTTCTCCTCTTATGCTCCACTTTTTCTCCACTTTTTCTCCACTTTTTCTCCACTTTTTCTCCACTTTTTCTCCACTTTTTCTCCACTTTTTCTCCACTTTTTTCTCCACTTTTTCTCCTCTTATGCTCCACGTTTTCTCCACGTTTTCTCCACTTTTTTCTCCACTTTTTCTCCTCTTATGCTCCACTTTTTCTCCACTTTTTCTCCACTTTTTCTCCTCTTAATCTCCACTTTTTCTCCACTTTTTCTCCACTTTTTTCTCCACTTTTTCTCCACTTTTTTCTCCTCTTATGCTCCACTTTTTCTCCACTTTTTCTCCACTTTTTTCTCCACTTTTTCTCCACTTTTTCTCCACTTTTTCTCCACTTTTTCTCCACTTTTTCTCCACTTTTTCTCCACTTTTTCTCCACTTTTTCTCCTCTTATGCTCCACTTTTTCTCCACTTTTTCTCCACTTTTTTCTCCACTTTTTCTCCTCTTATGCTCCACTTTTTCTCCACTTTTTCTCCTCTTATTCTCCACTTTTTCTCCACTTTTTCTCCTCTTATTCTCCACTTTTTCTCCACTTTTTCTCCTCTTATTCTCCACTTTTTCTCCACTTTTTCTCCACTTTTTCTCCACTTTCTCCACTTTTTCTCCACTTTTTTCTCCACTTTTTCTCCTCTTATGCTCCACTTTTTCTCCACTTTTTCTCCACTTTTTCTCCTCTTATTCTCCACTTTTTCTCCACTTTTTCTCCACTTTTTCTCCACTTTTTCTCAATTTTTTTCTCCACTTTCTCCACTTTTTCTCCACTTTTTTCTCCACTTTTTCTCCTCTTATGCTCCACTTTTTCTCCTCTTAATCTCCACTTTTTCTCCACTTTTTCTCCACTTTTTCTCCACTTTTTCTCCACTTTTTTCTCCACTTTTTCTCCTCTTATGCTCCACTTTTTCTCCACTTTTTCTCCACTTTTTCTCCTCTTAATCTCCACTTTTTCTCCACTTTTTCTCCACTTTTTCTCCACTTTTTCTCCACTTTTTCTCCACTTTTTCTCCTCTTAATCTCCACTTTTTCTCCACTTTTTCTCCACGTTTTCTCCACTTTTTTCTCCACTTTTTCTCCTTTTATGCTCCACTTTTTCTCCACGTTTTCTCCACGTTTTCTCCACGTTTTCTCCACTTTTTTCTCCACTTTTTCTCCTCTTATGCTCCACTTTTTCTCCACTTTTTCTCCACTTTTTCTCCACGTTTTCTCCACGTTTTCTCCACTTTTTCTCCTCTTATGCTCCACTTTTTCTCCACTTTTTCTCCACTTTTTCTCCTCTTAATCTCCACTTTTTCTCCACTTTTTCTCCACTTTTTCTCCTCTTATGCTCCACTTTTTCTCCACTTTTTCTCCACTTTTTCTCCTCTTATGCTCCACTTTTTCTCCACTTTTTCTCCACTTTTTCTCCTCTTATGCTCCACTTTTTCTCCACTTTTTCTCCACTTTTTTCTCCACTTTTTCTCCTCTTATGCTCCACTTTTTCTCCACTTTTTCTCCACTTTTTCTCCTCTTATGCTCCACTTTTTCTCCACTTTTTCTCCACTTTTTCTCCATTTTTTTCTCCACTTATTCTCCACTTTTTCTCCTCTTATTCTCCACTTTTTCTCCACTCTTTCTCCACTTTTTCTCCTCTTATTCTCCACTTTTTCTCCACTTTTTCTCCACTTTTTCTCCACTTTTTCTCCACTTTTTCTCCATTTTTTTCTCCACTTTCTCCACTTTTTCTCCAGTTTTTCTCCACTTTTTCTCCTCTTATGCTCCACTTTTTCTCCACTTTTTTCTCCACTTTTTCTCCATTTTTTTCTCCACTTTCTCCACTTTTTCTCCACTTTTTCTCCACTTTTTCTCCTCTTATGCTCCACTTTTTCTCCACTTTTTCTCCACTTTTTTCTCCACTTTTTCTCCTCTTATGCTCCACTTTTTCTCCACTTTTTCTCCACTTTTTCTCCTCTTATGCTCCACTTTTTCTCCACTTTTTCTCCACTTTTTCTCCTCTTATGCTCCACTTTTTCTCCTCTTATGCTCCACTTTTTCTCCACTTTTTCTCCACTTTTTTCTCCACTTTTTCTCCTCTTATGCTCCACTTTTTCTCCACTTTTTCTCCACTTTTTCTCCTCTTATGCTCCACTTTTTCTCCTCTTATGCTCCACTTTTTCTCCACTTTTTCTCCACTTTTTCTCCATTTTTTTCTCCACTTTCTCCACTTTTTCTCCACTTTTTCTCCACTTTTTCTCCTCTTATGCTCCACTTTTTCTCCACTTTTTTCTCCACTTTTTCTCCATTTTTTTCTCCACTTTCTCCACTTTTTCTCCACTTTTTCTCCACTTTTTCTCCTCTTATGCTCCACTTTTTCTCCACTTTTTCTCCACTTTTTTCTCCACTTTTTCTCCTCTTATGCTCCACTTTTTCTCCACTTTTTCTCCACTTTTTCTCCTCTTATGCTCCACTTTTTCTCCACTTTTTCTCCTCTTATGCTCCACTTTTTCTCCACTTTTTCTCCACTTTTTCTCCTCTTATGCTCCACTTTTTCTCCACTTTTTCTCCTCTTAATCTCCACTTTTTCTCCACTTTTTCTCCACTTTTTCTCCACTTTTTCTCCACTTTTTTCTCCACTTTTTCTCCACTTTTTCTCCTCTTATGCTCCACTTTTTCTCCACTTTTTCTCCACTTTTTCTCCTCTTAATCTCCACTTTTTTCTCCACTTTTTCTCCTCTTATGCTCCACTTTTTCTCCACTTTTTCTCCACTTTTTCTCCTCTTATGCTCCACTTTTTCTCCACTTTTTCTCCACTTTTTCTCCACTTTTTTCTCCACTTATTCTCCACTTTTTCTCCTCTTATTCTCCACTTTTTCTCCACTTTTTCTCCACTTTTTCTCCTCTTATTCTCCTCTTATTCTCCACTTTTTCTCCACTTTTTCTCCACTTTTTCTCCATTTTTTTCTCCACTTTCTCCACTTTTTCTCCACTTTTTTCTCCACTTTTTCTCCTCTTATGCTCCACTTTTTCTCCTCTTAATCTCCACTTTTTTCTCCACTTTTTCTCCTCTTATGCTCCACTTTTTCTCCACTTTTTTCTCCACTTTTTCTCCTCTTATGCTCCACTTTTTCTCCACTTTTTCTCCACTTTTTTCTCCACTTTTTCTCCTCTTATGCTCCACTTTTTCTCCACTTTTTTCTCCACTTTTTCTCCTCTTATGCTCCACTTTTTCTCCACTTTTTCTCCACTTTTTCTCCACGTTTTCTCCACGTTTTCTCCACGTTTTCTCCACTTTTTTCTCCACTTTTTCTCCTCTTATGCTCCACTTTTTCTCCACTTTTTCTCCACTTTTTCTCCACGTTTTCTCCACGTTTTCTCCACTTTTTTTCTCCTCTTATGCTCCACTTTTTCTCCACTTTTTCTCCACTTTTTCTCCTCTTAATCTCCACTTTTTCTCCACTTTTTCTCCACTTTTTCTCCACTTTTTTCTCCACTTTTTCTCCACTTTTTCTCCTCTTATGCTCCACTTTTTCTCCACTTTTTCTCCACTTTTTCTCCACTTTTTTCTCCACTTATTCTCCACTTTTTCTCCTCTTATTCTCCACTTTTTCTCCACTTTTTCTCCACTTTTTCTCCACTTTTTCTCCACTTTTTCTCCTCTTATTCTCCACTTTTTCTCCACTTTTTCTCCACTTTTTTCTCCACTTTTTCTCCTCTTATGCTCCACTTTTTCTCCACTTTTTCTCCACTTTTTCTCCTCTTAATCTCCACTTTTTCTCCTCTTATGCTCCACTTTTTCTCCACTTTTTCTCCACTTTTTCTCCACTTTTTCTCCACGTTTTCTCCACGTTTTCTCCACGTTTTCTCCACGTTTTCTCCACTTTTTTCTCCACTTTTTCTCCTCTTATGCTCCACGTTTTCTCCACGTTTTCTCCACTTTTTTCTCCACTTTTTCTCCTCTTATGCTCCACTTTTTCTCCTCTTAATCTCCACTTTTTCTCCACTTTTTCTCCACTTTTTCTCCACTTTTTTCTCCACTTTTTCTCCTCTTATGCTCCACTTTTTCTCCACTTTTTTCTCCACTTTTTCTCCACTTTTTCTCCACTTTTTCTCCACGTTTTCTCCACTTTTTTTCTCCTCTTATGCTCCACTTTTTCTCCACTTTTTCTCCACTTTTTCTCCTCTTAATCTCCACTTTTTCTCCACTTTTTCTCCACTTTTTCTCCACTTTTTCTCCACTTTTTTCTCCACTTTTTCTCCACTTTTTCTCCTCTTATGCTCCACTTTTTCTCCACTTTTTCTCCACTTTTTCTCCTCTTAATCTCCACTTTTTTCTCCACTTTTTCTCCTCTTATGCTCCACTTTTTCTCCACTTTTTCTCCACTTTTTCTCCTCTTATGCTCCACTTTTTCTCCACTTTTTCTCCACTTTTTCTCCACTTTTTCTCCACTTTTTTCTCCACTTATTCTCCACTTTTTCTCCTCTTATTCTCCACTTTTTCTCCACTTTTTCTCCACTTTTTCTCCTCTTATTCTCCTCTTATTCTCCACTTTTTCTCCACTTTTTCTCCACTTTTTCTCCATTTTTTTCTCCACTTTCTCCACTTTTTCTCCACTTTTTTCTCCACTTTTTCTCCTCTTATGCTCCACTTTTTCTCCTCTTAATCTCCACTTTTTCTCCACTTTTTCTCCACTTTTTTCTCCACTTTTTCTCCTCTTATGCTCCACTTTTTCTCCACTTTTTTCTCCACTTTTTCTCCTCTTATGCTCCACTTTTTCTCCACTTTTTCTCCACTTTTTCTCCACGTTTTCTCCACGTTTTCTCCACGTTTTCTCCACTTTTTTCTCCACTTTTTCTCCTCTTATGCTCCACTTTTTCTCCACTTTTTCTCCACTTTTTCTCCACGTTTTCTCCACGTTTTCTCCACTTTTTTTCTCCTCTTATGCTCCACTTTTTCTCCACTTTTTCTCCACTTTTTCTCCTCTTAATCTCCACTTTTTCTCCACTTTTTCTCCACTTTTTCTCCACTTTTTCTCCACTTTTTTCTCCACTTTTTCTCCACTTTTTCTCCTCTTATGCTCCACTTTTTCTCCACTTTTTCTCCACTTTTTTCTCCACTTTTTCTCCTCTTATGCTCCACTTTTTCTCCACTTTTTCTCCACTTTTTCTCCTCTTAATCTCCACTTTTTCTCCTCTTATGCTCCACTTTTTCTCCACTTTTTCTCCACTTTTTCTCCACTTTTTCTCCACGTTTTCTCCACGTTTTCTCCACGTTTTCTCCACTTTTTTCTCCACTTTTTCTCCTCTTATGCTCCACGTTTTCTCCACGTTTTCTCCACTTTTTTCTCCACTTTTTCTCCTCTTATGCTCCACTTTTTCTCCACTTTTTCTCCACTTTTTCTCCTCTTAATGTCCACTTTTTCTCCACTTTTTCTCCACTTTTTCTCCACTTTTTCTCCACTTTTTCTCCACTTTTTCTCCACTTTTTTCTCCACTTTTTCCTCCACTTTTTTCTCCTCTTATGCTCCACTTTTTCTCCACTTTTTCTCCTCTTAATCTCCACTTTTTCTCCACTTTTTCTCCACTTTTTCTCCACTTTTTCTCCACTTTTTTTCTCCACTTTTTCTCCTCTTATGCTCCACTTTTTCTCCACTTTTTCTCCACTTTTTCTCCTCTTAATCTCCACTTTTTCTCCTCTTATGCTCCACTTTTTCTCCACTTTTTCTCCACTTTTTTCTCCACTTTTTTCTCCACTTTTTCTCCTCTTATGCTCCATTTTTTCTCCACTTTTTCTCCACTTTTTCTCCTCTTAATCTCCACTTTTTCTCCTCTTATGCTCCACTTTTTCTCCACTTTTTCTCCACGTTTTCTCCACGTTTTCTCCACGTTTTCTCCACTTTTTCTCCTCTTATGCTCCACTTTTTCTCCACTTTTTTCTCCACTTTTTCTCCTCTTATGCTCCACTTTTTCTCCACTTTTTCTCCACTTTTTCTCCACTTTTTTCTCCACTTTTTCTCCTCTTATGCTCCACTTTTTCTCCACTTTTTCTCCACTTTTTCTCCACTTTTTCTCCACTTTTTCTCCACTTTTTCTCCTCTTATGCTCCACTTTTTCTCCACTTTTTCTCCACTTTTTCTCCACGTTTTCTCCACGTTTTCTCCACGTTTTCTCCACGTTTTCTCCACTTTTTTCTCCACTTTTTCTCCTCTTATGCTCCACTTTTTCTCCACTTTTTCTCCACTTTTTCTCCACGTTTTCTCCACGTTTTCTCCACTTTTTTTCTCCTCTTATGCTCCACTTTTTCTCCACTTTTTCTCCACTTTTTCTCCTCTTAATCTCCACTTTTTCTCCACTTTTTCTCCAATTTTTCTCCACCTTTTCTCCACTTTTTTCTCCACTTTTTCTCCACTTTTTCTCCTCTTATGCTCCACTTTTTCTCCACTTTTTCTCCACTTTTTCTCCTCTTAATCTCCACTTTTTCTCCACTTTTTCTCCACTTTTTCTCCACTTTTTCTCCACTTTTTCTCCACTTTTTCTCCACTTTTTCTCCTTTTATGCTCCACTTTTTCTCCACTTTTTCTCCACTTTTTCTCCTCTTATGCTCCACTTTTTCTCCACTTTTTCTCCACTTTTTTCTCCACTTTTTCTCCTCTTATGCTCCACTTTTTCTCCACTTTTTCTCCACTTTTTCTCCTCTTATGCTCCACTTTTTCTCCACTTTTTCTCCACTTTTTCTCCACTTTTTCTCCACTTATGCTCCACTTTTTCTCCACTTTTTCTCCACTTTTTCTCCTCTTATGCTCCACTTTTTCTCCACTTTTTCTCCACTTTTTCTCCACTTTTTCTCCACTTTTTCTCCTCTTATTCTCCACTTTTTCTCCACTTTTTCTCCTCTTATGCTCCACTTTTTCTCCACTTTTTCTCCACTTTTTCTCCTCTTATGCTCCACTTTTTCTCCACTTTTTCTCCACTTTTTCTCCACTTTTTCTCCACTTTTTCTCCACTTTTTCTCCTCTTATTCTCCACTTTTTCTCCACTTTTTCTCCACTTTTTCTCCACTTTTTTCTCCACTTTTTCTCCCCTTATGCTCCACTTTTTCTCCACTTTTTCTCCACTTTTTCTCCTCTTAATCTCCACTTTTTCTCCTCTTATGCTCCACTTTTTCTCCACTTTTTCTCCACTTTTTCTCCACTTTTTCTCCACGTTTTCTCCACGTTTTCTCCACTTTTTTCTCCACTTTTTCTCCTCTTATGCTCCACGTTTTCTCCACGTTTTCTCCACTTTTTTCTCCACTTTTTCTCCTCTTATGCTCCACTTTTTCTCCACTTTTTCTCCACTTTTTCTCCTCTTAATCTCCACTTTTTCTCCACTTTTTCTCCACTTTTTCTCCACTTTTTCTCCACTTTTTCTCCACTTTTTCTCCACTTTTTCTCCACTTTTTTCTCCACTTTTTCTCCACTTTTTTCTCCTCTTATGCTCCACTTTTTCTCCTCTTAATCTCCACTTTTTCTCCACTTTTTCTCCACTTTTTCTCCACTTTTTCTCCTCTTATGCTCCACTTTTTCTCCACTTTTTCTCCACTTTTTCTCCACTTTTTCTCCTCTTATGCTCCACTTTTTCTCCACTTTTTTCTCCACTTTTTCTCCTCTTATGCTCCACTTTTTCTCCTCTTATGCTCCACTTTTTCTCCACTTTTTCTCCACTTTTTCTCCACTTTTTCTCCTCTTATGCTCCACTTTTTCTCCACTTTTTCTCCACTTTTTCTCCATTTTTTTCTCCACTTATTCTCCACTTTTTCTCCTCTTATTCTCCACTTTTTCTCCACTTTTTCTCCTCTTATTCTCCACTTTTTCTCCACTTTTTCTCCATTTTTTTCTCCACTTTCTCCACTTTTTCTCCACTTTTTTCTCCACTTTTTCTCCTCTTATGCTCCACTTTTTCTCCACTTTTTCTCCACTTTTTCTCCTCTTATTCTCCACTTTTTCTCCACTTTTTCTCCTCTTATTCTCCACTTTTTCTCCTCTTATTCTCCACTTTTTCTCCACTTTTTCTCCACGTTTTCTCCACTTTTTTCTCCACTTTTTCTCCTCTTATGCTCCACTTTTTCTCCACTTTTTCTCCACGTTTTCTCCACGTTTTCTCCACGTTTTCTCCACGTTTTCTCCACTTTTTTCTCCACTTTTTCTCCTCTTATGCTCCACTTTTTCTCCACTTTTTCTCCACTTTTTCTCCTCTTATGCTCCACTTTTTCTCCACGTTTTCTCCACTTTTTTCTCCACTTTTTCTCCTCTTAATCTCCACTTTTTCTCCACTTTTTCTCCACTTTTTTCTCCACTTTTTCTCCTCTTATGCTCCACTTTTTCTCCTCTTATGCTCCACTTTTTCTCCACTTTTTCTCCACTTTTTCTCCACTTTTTCTCCACTTTTTCTCCTCTTATGCTCCACTTTTTCTCCACTTTTTCTCCACTTTTTCTCCATTTTTTTCTCCACTTATTCTCCACTTTTTCTCCTCTTATGCTCCACTTTTTCTCCACTTTTTCTCCTCTTATGCTCCACTTTTTCTCCACTTTTTCTCCTCTTCTGCTCCACTTTTTCTCCACTTTTCTCCACGTTTTCTCCACTTTTTCTCCTCTTATGCTCCACTTTTTCTCCACTTTTTCTCCACTTTTTCTCCACTTTTTCTCCACTTTTTCTCCACTTTTTCTCCACTTTTTCTCAATTTTTTTTCTCCACTTTCTCCACTTTTTCTCCACTTTTTTCTCCACTTTTTCTCCTCTTATGCTCCACTTTTTCTCCTCTTAATCTCCACTTTTTCTCCACTTTTTCTCCACTTTTTCTCCACTTTTTTCTCCACTTTTTCTCCTCTTATGCTCCACTTTTTCTCCACTTTTTCTCCACTTTTTCTCCACTTTTTCTCCTCTTAATCTCCACTTTTTCTCCACTTTTTCTCCACTTTTTCTCCACTTTTTCTCCTCTTAATCTCCACTTTTTCTCCACTTTTTCTCCTCTTATTCTCCACTTTTTCTCCACTTTTTCTCCTCTTATTCTCCACTTTTTCTCCACGTTTTCTCCACTTTTTTCTCCACTTTTTCTCCTCTTATGCTCCACTTTTTCTCCACTTTTTCTCCACTTTTTCTCCACTTTTTCTCCACTTTTTCTCCTCTTAATCTCCACTTTTTCTCCACTTTTTCTCCACTTTTTCTCCACTTTTTCTCCACGTTTTCTCCACGTTTTCTCCACGTTTTCTCCACTTTTTTCTCCACTTTTTCTCCTCTTATGCTCCACTTTTTCTCCACTTTTTCTCCACTTTTTCTCCACGTTTTCTCCACGTTTTCTCCACTTTTTTTCTCCTCTTATGCTCCACTTTTTCTCCACTTTTTCTCCACTTTTTCTCCACTTTTTCTCCACTTTTTCTCCACTTTTTCTCCACTTTTTCTCCTCTTATGCTCCACTTTTTCTCCACTTTTTCTCCTCTTATGCTCCACTTTTTCTCCACTTTTTTCTCCACTTTTTCTCCTCTTATGCTCCACTTTTTCTCCTCTTATGCTCCACTTTTTCTCCACTTTTTCTCCACTTTTTCTCCATTTTTTTCTCCACTTATTCTCCACTTATTCTCCACTTTTTCTCCACTTTTTCTCCACTTTTTCTCCTCTTATTCTCCACTTTTTCTCCACTTTTTCTCCACTTTTTCTCCATTTTTTTCTCCACTTATTCTCCACTTTTTCTCCACTTTTTCTCCTCTTATGCTCCACTTTTTCTCCACTTTTTCTCCTCTTATGCTCCACTTTTTCTCCACTTTTTCTCCTCTTATTCTCCACTTTTTCTCCACTTTTTCTCCACGTTTTCTCCACTTTTTTCTCCACTTTTTCTCCTCTTATTCTCCTCTTATTCTCCACTTTTTCTCCTCTTATTCTCCTCTTATTCTCCACTTTTTCTCCACTTTTTCTCCACGTTTTCTCCACTTTTTTCTCCACTTTTTCTCCTCTTATGCTCCACTTTTTCTCCACTTTTTCTCCACTTTTTCTCCACTTATTCTCCACTTTTTCTCCACTTTTTCTCCACTTTTTCTCCACTTTTTCTCCTCTTATTCTCCACTTTTTCTCCACTTTTTCTCCACTTTTTCTCCATTTTTTTCTCCACTTTCTCCACTTTTTCTCCACTTTTTTCTCCACTTTTTCTCCTCTTATGCTCCACTTTTTCTCCACTTTTTCTCCACTTTTTCTCCTCTTATTCTCCTCTTATTCTCCACTTTTTCTCCTCTTATTCTCCACTTTTTCTCCACTTTTTCTCCACGTTTTCTCCACTTTTTTCTCCACTTTTTCTCCTCTTATGCTCCTCTTATTCTCCACTTTTTCTCCTCTTATTCTCCTCTTATTCTCCACTTTTTCTCCTCTTATTCTCCACTTTTTCTCCACTTTTTCTCCACTTTTTTCTCCACTTTTTCTCCTCTTATTCTCCTCTTATTCTCCACTTTTTCTCCTCTTATTCTCCACTTTTTCTCCACTTTTTCTCCACGTTTTCTCCACTTTTTTTCTCCACTTTTTCTCCTCTTATGCTCCACTTTTTCTCCACTTTTTCTCCACTTTTTCTCCACTTTTTCTCCACTTTTTCTCCACTTTTTCTCCACTTTTTCTCCTCTTATGCTCCACTTTTTCTCCACTTTTTCTCCACTTTTTCTCCACTTTTTCTCCACGTTTTCTCCACGTTTTCTCCACGTTTTCTCCACGTTTTCTCCACGTTTTCTCCACTTTTTTCTCCACTTTTTCTCCTCTTATGCTCCACTTTTTCTCCACTTTTTCTCCACTTTTTCTCCACGTTTTCTCCACGTTTTCTCCACTTTTTTTCTCCTCTTATGCTCCACTTTTTCTCCACTTTTTCTCCACTTTTTCTCCTCTTAATCTCCACTTTTTCTCCACTTTTTCTCCACTTTTTCTCCACTTTTTCTCCACTTTTTCTCCACTTTTTTCTCCACTTTTTCTCCACTTTTTCTCCTCTTATGCTCCACTTTTTCTCCACTTTTTCTCCACTTTTTCTCCTCTTAATCTCCACTTTTTCTCCACTTTTTCTCCACTTTTTCTCCACTTTTTCTCCTTTTATGCTCCACTTTTTCTCCACTTTTTCTCCACTTTTTCTCCTCTTATGCTCCACTTTTTCTCCACTTTTTCTCCACTTTTTTCTCCACTTTTTCTCCTCTTATGCTCCACTTTTTCTCCACTTTTTCTCCACTTTTTCTCCTCTTATGCTCCACTTTTTCTCCACTTTTTCTCCACTTTTTCTCCACTTTTTCTCCACTTTTTTCTCCACTTTTTCTCCACTTTTTCTCCACTTTTTCTCCACTTTTTCTCCACTTTTTCTCCTCTTATTCTCCACTTTTTCTCCACTTTTTCTCCACTTTTTCTCCACTTTTTTCTCCACTTTTTCTCCTCTTATGCTCCACTTTTTCTCCACTTTTTCTCCACTTTTTCTCCTCTTAATCTCCACTTTTTCTCCTCTTAATCTCCACTTTTTCTCCTCTTATGCTCCACTTTTTCTCCACTTTTTCTCCACTTTTTCTCCACTTTTTCTCCACGTTTTCTCCACTTTTTTCTCCACTTTTTCTCCTCTTATGCTCCACGTTTTCTCCACGTTTTCTCCACTTTTTTCTCCACTTTTTCTCCTCTTATGCTCCACTTTTTCTCCACTTTTTTCTCCACTTTTTCTCCTCTTATGCTCCACTTTTTCTCCTCTTATGCTCCACTTTTTCTCCACTTTTTCTCCACTTTTTCTCCACTTTTTCTCCTCTTATGCTCCACTTTTTCTCCACTTTTTCTCCACTTTTTCTCCATTTTTTTCTCCACTTATTCTCCACTTTTTCTCCTCTTATTCTCCACTTTTTCTCCACTTTTTCTCCTCTTATTCTCCACTTTTTCTCAACTTTTTCTCCACTTTTTCTCCATTTTTTTCTCCACTTTCTCCACTTTTTCTCCACTTTTTTCTCCACTTTTTCTCCATTTTTTTCTCCACTTTCTCCACTTTTTCTCCACTTTTTCTCCTCTTATGCTCCACTTTTTCTCCACTTTTTCTCCACTTTTTCTCCACTTTTTCTCCTCTTATTCTCCACTTTTTCTCCACTTTTTCTCCTCTTATTCTCCACTTTTTCTCCACTTTTTCTCCACGTTTTCTCCACTTTTTTCTCCACTTTTTTCTCCTCTTATGCTCCACTTTTTCTCCACTTTTTCTCCACGTTTTCTCCACGTTTTCTCCACTTTTTTCTCCACTTTTTCTCCTCTTATGCTCCACTTTTTCTCCACTTTTTCTCCACTTTTTCTCCTCTTATGCTCCACTTTTTCTCCACGTTTTCCACTTTTTTCTCCACTTTTTCTCCTCTTAATCTCCACTTTTTCTCCACTTTTTCTCCACTTTTTTCTCCACTTTTTCTCCTCTTATGCTCCACTTTTTCTCCTCTTATGCTCCACTTTTTCTCCACTTTTTCTCCACTTTTTCTCCACTTTTTCTCCTCTTATGCTCCACTTTTTCTCCACTTTTTCTCCACTTTTTCTCCATTTTTTTCTCCACTTATTCTCCACTTTTTCTCCTCTTATGCTCCACTTTTTCTCCACTTTTTCTCCTCTTATGCTCCACTTTTTCTCCACTTTTTCTCCTCTTATGCTCCACTTTTTCTCCACTTTTTCTCCACGTTTTCTCCACTTTTTCTCCTCTTATGCTCCACTTTTTCTCCACTTTTTCTCCACTTTTTCTCCACTTTTTCTCCACTTTTTCTCCACTTTTTCTCAATTTTTTTTCTCCACTTTCTCCACTTTTTCTCCACTTTTTTCTCCACTTTTTCTCCTCTTATGCTCCACTTTTTCTCCTCTTAATCTCCACTTTTTCTCCACTTTTTCTCCACTTTTTTCTCCACTTTTTCTCCTCTTATGCTCCACTTTTTCTCCACTTTTTCTCCACTTTTTCTCCTCTTAATCTCCACTTTTTCTCCACTTTTTCTCCACTTTTTCTCCACTTTTTCTCCACTTTTTCTCCTCTTAATCTCCACTTTTTTCTCCACTTTTTCTCCACTTTTTCTCCACTTTTTCTCCTCTTATGCTCCACTTTTTCTCCACGTTTTCTCCACTTTTTTCTCCACTTTTTCTCCTCTTATGCTCCACTTTTTCTCCACGTTTTCTCCACGTTTTCTCCACTTTTTTCTCCACTTTTTCTCCTCTTATGCTCCACTTTTTCTCCACTTTTTCTCCACTTTTTCTCCACTTTTTCTCCACGTTTTCTCCACTTTTTCTCCTCTTATGCTCCACTTTTTCTCCACTTTTTCTCCACTTTTTCTCCTCTTAATCTCCACTTTTTCTCCACTTTTTCTCCACTTTTTCTCCACTTTTTCTCCACTTTTTTCTCCACTTTTTCTCCACTTTTTTCTCCACTTTTTCTCCTCTTATGCTCCACTTTTTCTCCACTTTTTCTCCACTTTTTCTCCTCTTATGCTCCACTTTTTCTCCACTTTTTCTCCTCTTATGCTCCACTTTTTCTCCACTTTTTCTCCACTTTTTTCTCCACTTTTTCTCCTCTTATGCTCCACTTTTTCTCCACTTTTTCTCCACTTTTTCTCCTCTTATGCTCCACTTTTTCTCCACTTTTTCTCCACTTTTTCTCCATTTTTTTCTCCACTTATTCTCCACTTTTTCTCCTCTTATTCTCCACTTTTTCTCCACTCTTTCTCCACTTTTTCTCCTCTTATTCTCCACTTTTTCTCCACTCTTTCTCCACTTTTTCTCCTCTTATTCTCCACTTTTTCTCCACTCTTTCTCCACTTTTTCTCCTCTTATTCTCCACTTTTTCTCCACTCTTTCTCCACTTTTTCTCCTCTTATTCTCCACTTTTTCTCCACTCTTTCTCCACTTTTTCTCCTCTTATTCTCCACTTTTTCTCCACTCTTTCTCCACTTTTTCTCCTCTTATTCTCCACTTTTTCTCCACTCTTTCTCCACTTTTTCTCCACTCTTTCTCCACTTTTTCTCCTCTTATTCTCCACTCTTTCTCCACTTTTTCTCCACTTTTTCTCCACTTTTTCTCCACTTTTTCTCCACTTTTTCTCCACTTTTTTCTCCACTTTCTCCACTTTTTCTCCACTTTTTCTCCACTTTTTCTCCTCTTATGCTCCACTTTTTCTCCACTTTTTCTCCACTTTTTTCTCCACTTTTTCTCCATTTTTTTCTCCACTTTCTCCACTTTTTCTCCACTTTTTCTCCACTTTTTTCTCCTCTTATGCTCCACTTTTTCTCCACTTTTTCTCCACTTTTTTCTCCACTTTTTCTCCTCTTATGCTCCACTTTTTCTCCACTTTTTCTCCACTTTTTCTCCTCTTATGCTCCACTTTTTCTCCACTTTTTCTCCACTTTTTCTCCATTTTTTTCTCCACTTTCTCCACTTTTTCTCCACTTTTTCTCCACTCTTTCTCCACTTTTTCTCCTCTTATTCTCCACTTTTTCTCCACTTTTTCTCCACTTTTTCTCCACTTTTTCTCCACTTTTTCTCCACTTTTTCTCCATTTTTTTCTCCACTTTCTCCACTTTTTCTCCACTTTTTCTCCACTTTTTCTCCTCTTATGCTCCACTTTTTCTCCACTTTTTCTCCACTTTTTTCTCCACTTTTTCTCCACTTTTTCTCCACTTTTTCTCCTCTTATGCTCCACTTTTTCTCCACTTTTTCTCCACTTTTTTCTCCACTTTTTCTCCTCTTATGCTCCACTTTTTCTCCACTTTTTCTCCACTTTTTCTCCACTTTTTCTCCACTTTTTCTCCACTTTTTCTCCTCTTATTCTCCACTTTTTCTCCACTTTTTCTCCACTTTTTCTCCACTTTTTTCTCCACTTTTTCTCCTCTTATGCTCCACTTTTTCTCCACTTTTTCTCCACTTTTTCTCCACTTTTTCTCCTCTTAATCTCCACTTTTTCTCCTCTTATGCTCCACTTTTTCTCCACTTTTTCTCCACTTTTTCTCCACGTTTTCTCCACGTTTTCTCCACTTTTTTCTCCACTTTTTCTCCTCTTATGCTCCACGTTTTCTCCACGTTTTCTCCACTTTTTCTCCACTTTTTCTCCTCTTAATCTCCACTTTTTCTCCACTTTTTCTCCACTTTTTCTCCTCTTATTCTCCACTTTTTCTCCACTTTTTCTCCTCTTATTCTCCACTTTTTCTCCACTTTTTCTCCACGTTTTCTCCACTTTTTTCTCCACTTTTTCTCCTCTTATGCTCCACTTTTTCTCCACTTTTTCTCCACTTTTTCTCCACTTTTTCTCCACTTTTTCTCCTCTTTTTCTCCACTTTTTCTCCACTTTTTCTCCACTGTTTTCTCCACGTTTTCTCCACGTTTTCTCCACGTTTTCTCCACTTTTTTCTCCACTTTTTCTCCTCTTATGCTCCACTTTTTCTCCACTTTTTCTCCACTTTTTCTCCACGTTTTCTCCACGTTTTCTCCACTTTTTTTCTCCTCTTATGCTCCACTTTTTCTCCACTTTTCTCCACTTTTTCTCCTCTTAATCTCCACTTTTTCTCCACTTTTTCTCCACTTTTTCTCCACTTTTTCTCCACTTTTTCTCCACTTTTTCTCCACTTTTTCTCCTCTTATGCTCCACTTTTTCTCCACTTTTTCTCCTCTTATGCTCCACTTTTTCTCCACTTTTTTCTCCACTTTTTCTCCTCTTATGCTCCACTTTTTCTCCTCTTATGCTCCACTTTTTCTCCACTTTTTCTCCACTTTTTCTCCTCTTATGCTCCACTTTTTCTCCACTTTTTCTCCACTTTTTCTCCATTTTTTTCTCCACTTATTCTCCACTTATTCTCCACTTTTTCTCCACTTTTTCTCCACTTTTTCTCCTCTTATTCTCCTCTTATTCTCCACTTTTTCTCCTCTTATTCTCCACTTTTTCTCCACTTTTTCTCCACGTTTTCTCCACTTTTTTCTCCACTTTTTCTCCTCTTTTTCTCCTCTTATGCTCCACTTTTTCTCCACTTTTTCTCCACTTTTTCTCCTCTTAATCTCCACTTTTTCTCCTCTTATGCTCCACGTTTTCTCCACTTTTTTCTCCACTTTTTCTCCTCTTATGCTCCACTTTTTCTCCACTTTTTCTCCACTTTTTCTCCACGTTTTCTCCACGTTTTCTCCACTTTTTTTCTCCTCTTATGCTCCACTTTTTCTCCACTTTTTCTCCACTTTTTCTCCTCTTAATCTCCACTTTTTCTCCACTTTTTCTCCACTTTTTCTCCACTTTTTCTCCACTTTTTCTCCACTTTTTCTCCACTTTTTTCTCCACTTTCTCCACTTTTTCTCCACTTTTTCTCCACTTTTTCTCCTCTTATGCTCCACTTTTTCTCCACTTTTTCTCCACTTTTTTCTCCACTTTTTCTCCATTTTTTTCTCCACTTTCTCCACTTTTTCTCCACTTTTTCTCCACTTTTTCTCCTCTTATGCTCCACTTTTTCTCCACTTTTTCTCCACTTTTTCTCCTCTTATTCTCCTCTTATTCTCCACTTTTTCTCCTCTTATTCTCCACTTTTTCTCCACTTTTTCTCCACGTTTTCTCCACTTTTTTCTCCACTTTTTCTCCTCTTTTTCTCCTCTTATGCTCCACTTTTTCTCCACTTTTTCTCCACTTTTTCTCCACTTTTTCTCCTCTTAATCTCCACTTTTTCTCCTCTTATGCTCCACTTTTTCTCCACTTTTTCTCCACTTTTTCTCCACGTTTTCTCCACGTTTTCTCCACTTTTTTCTCCACTTTTTCTCCTCTTATGCTCCACGTTTTCTCCACTTTTTCTCCACTTTTTCTCCACTTTTTCTCCTCTTAATCTCCACTTTTTCTCCACTTTTTCTCCACTTTTTCTCCTCTTATTCTCCACTTTTTCTCCACTTTTTCTCCTCTTATTCTCCACTTTTTCTCCACTTTTTCTCCACGTTTTCTCCACTTTTTTCTCCACTTTTTCTCCTCTTATGCTCCACTTTTTCTCCACTTTTTCTCCACTTTTTCTCCACTTTTTCTCCACTTTTTCTCCTCTTTTTCTCCACTTTTTCTCCACTTTTTCTCCACGTTTTCTCCACGTTTTCTCCACGTTTTCTCCACTTTTTTCTCCACTTTTTCTCCTCTTATGCTCCACTTTTTCTCCACTTTTTCTCCTCTTAATCTCCACTTTTTCTCCACTTTTTCTCCACTTTTTCTCCACTTTTTTCTCCACTTTTTCTCCTCTTATGCTCCACTTTTTCTCCACTTTTTCTCCACTTTTTCTCCACTTTTTCTCCTCTTAATCTCCACTTTTTCTCCACTTTTTCTCCACTTTTTCTCCACTTTTTCTCCTCTTAATCTCCACTTTTTCTCCACTTTTTCTCCTCTTATTCTCCACTTTTTCTCCACTTTTTCTCCTCTTATTCTCCACTTTTTCTCCACGTTTTCTCCACTTTTTTCTCCACTTTTTCTCCTCTTATGCTCCACTTTTTCTCCACTTTTTCTCCACTTTTTCTCCACTTTTTCTCCACTTTTTCTCCTCTTAATCTCCACTTTTTCTCCACTTTTTCTCCACTTTTTCTCCACTTTTTCTCCACGTTTTCTCCACGTTTTCTCCACGTTTTCTCCACTTTTTTCTCCACTTTTTCTCCTCTTATGCTCCACTTTTTCTCCACTTTTTCTCCACTTTTTCTCCACGTTTTCTCCACGTTTTCTCCACTTTTTTTCTCCTCTTATGCTCCACTTTTTCTCCACTTTTTCTCCACTTTTTCTCCACTTTTTCTCCACTTTTTCTCCACTTTTTCTCCACTTTTTCTCCTCTTATGCTCCACTTTTTCTCCACTTTTTCTCCTCTTATGCTCCACTTTTTCTCCACTTTTTTCTCCACTTTTTCTCCTCTTATGCTCCACTTTTTCTCCTCTTATGCTCCACTTTTTCTCCACTTTTTCTCCACTTTTTCTCCATTTTTTTCTCCACTTATTCTCCACTTATTCTCCACTTTTTCTCCACTTTTTCTCCACTTTTTCTCCTCTTATTCTCCACTTTTTCTCCACTTTTTCTCCACTTTTTCTCCATTTTTTTCTCCACTTATTCTCCACTTTTTCTCCACTTTTTCTCCTCTTATGCTCCACTTTTTCTCCACTTTTTCTCCTCTTATGCTCCACTTTTTCTCCACTTTTTCTCCTCTTATTCTCCACTTTTTCTCCACTTTTTCTCCACGTTTTCTCCACTTTTTTCTCCACTTTTTCTCCTCTTATTCTCCTCTTATTCTCCACTTTTTCTCCTCTTATTCTCCTCTTATTCTCCACTTTTTCTCCACTTTTTCTCCACGTTTTCTCCACTTTTTTCTCCACTTTTTCTCCTCTTATGCTCCACTTTTTCTCCACTTTTTCTCCACTTTTTCTCCACTTATTCTCCACTTTTTCTCCACTTTTTCTCCACTTTTTCTCCACTTTTTCTCCTCTTATTCTCCACTTTTTCTCCACTTTTTCTCCACTTTTTCTCCATTTTTTTCTCCACTTTCTCCACTTTTTCTCCACTTTTTTCTCCACTTTTTCTCCTCTTATGCTCCACTTTTTCTCCACTTTTTCTCCACTTTTTCTCCTCTTATTCTCCTCTTATTCTCCACTTTTTCTCCTCTTATTCTCCACTTTTTCTCCACTTTTTCTCCACGTTTTCTCCACTTTTTTCTCCACTTTTTCTCCTCTTATGCTCCTCTTATTCTCCACTTTTTCTCCTCTTATTCTCCTCTTATTCTCCACTTTTTCTCCTCTTATTCTCCACTTTTTCTCCACTTTTTCTCCACTTTTTTCTCCACTTTTTCTCCTCTTATTCTCCTCTTATTCTCCACTTTTTCTCCTCTTATTCTCCACTTTTTCTCCACTTTTTCTCCACGTTTTCTCCACTTTTTTCTCCACTTTTTCTCCTCTTATGCTCCACTTTTTCTCCACTTTTTCTCCACTTTTTCTCCACTTTTTCTCCACTTTTTCTCCACTTTTTCTCCACTTTTTCTCCTCTTATGCTCCACTTTTTCTCCACTTTTTCTCCACTTTTTCTCCACTTTTTCTCCACGTTTTCTCCACGTTTTCTCCACGTTTTCTCCACGTTTTCTCCACGTTTTCTCCACTTTTTTCTCCACTTTTTCTCCTCTTATGCTCCACTTTTTCTCCACTTTTTCTCCACTTTTTCTCCACGTTTTCTCCACGTTTTCTCCACTTTTTTTCTCCTCTTATGCTCCACTTTTTCTCCACTTTTTCTCCACTTTTTCTCCTCTTAATCTCCACTTTTTCTCCACTTTTTCTCCACTTTTTCTCCACTTTTTCTCCACTTTTTTCTCCACTTTTTCTCCACTTTTTCTCCTCTTATGCTCCACTTTTTCTCCACTTTTTCTCCACTTTTTCTCCTCTTAATCTCCACTTTTTCTCCACTTTTTCTCACTTTTTCTCCACTTTTTCTCCACTTTTTCTCCTTTTATGCTCCACTTTTTCTCCACTTTTTCTCCACTTTTTCTCCTCTTATGCTCCACTTTTTCTCCACTTTTCTCCACTTTTTTCTCCACTTTTTCTCCTCTTATGCTCCACTTTTTCTCCACTTTTTCTCCACTTTTTCTCCTCTTATGCTCCACTTTTTCTCCACTTTTTCTCCACTTTTTCTCCACTTTTTTCTCCACTTTTTCTCCACTTTTTCTCCACTTTTTCTCCACTTTTTCTCCACTTTTTCTCCTTATTCTCCACTTTTTCTCCACTTTTTCTCCACTTTTTCTCCACTTTTTTCTCCACTTTTTCTCCTCTTATGCTCCACTTTTTCTCCACTTTTTCTCCACTTTTTCTCCTCTTAATCTCCACTTTTTCTCCTCTTAATCTCCACTTTTTCTCCTCTTATGCTCCACTTTTTCTCCACTTTTTCTCCACTTTTTCTCCACGTTTTCTCCACTTTTTTCTCCACTTTTTCTCCTCTTATGCTCCACGTTTTCTCCACGTTTTCTCCACTTTTTTCTCCACTTTTTCTCCTCTTATGCTCCACTTTTTCTCCACTTTTTTCTCCACTTTTTCTCCTCTTATGCTCCACTTTTTCTCCTCTTATGCTCCACTTTTTCTCCACTTTTTCTCCACTTTTTCTCCACTTTTTCTCCTCTTATGCTCCACTTTTTCTCCACTTTTTCTCCACTTTTTCTCCATTTTTTTCTCCACTTATTCTCCACTTTTTCTCCTCTTATTCTCCACTTTTTCTCCACTTTTTCTCCTCTTATTCTCCACTTTTTCTCAACTTTTTCTCCACTTTTTCTCCATTTTTTTCTCCACTTTCTCCACTTTTTCTCCACTTTTTTCTCCACTTTTTCTCCATTTTTTTCTCCACTTTCTCCACTTTTTCTCCACTTTTTCTCCTCTTATGCTCCACTTTTTCTCCACTTTTTCTCCACTTTTTCTCCACTTTTTCTCCTCTTATTCTCCACTTTTTCTCCACTTTTTCTCCTCTTATTCTCCACTTTTTCTCCACTTTTTCTCCACGTTTTCTCCACTTTTTTCTCCACTTTTTTCTCCTCTTATGCTCCACTTTTTCTCCACTTTTTCTCCACGTTTTCTCCACGTTTTCTCCACTTTTTTCTCCACTTTTTCTCCTCTTATGCTCCACTTTTTCTCCACTTTTTCTCCACTTTTTCTCCTCTTATGCTCCACTTTTTCTCCACGTTTTCTCCACTTTTTTCTCCACTTTTTCTCCTCTTAATCTCCACTTTTTCTCCACTTTTTCTCCACTTTTTTCTCCACTTTTTCTCCTCTTATGCTCCACTTTTTCTCCTCTTATGCTCCACTTTTTCTCCACTTTTTCTCCACTTTTTCTCCACTTTTTCTCCTCTTATGCTCCACTTTTTCTCCACTTTTTCTCCACTTTTTCTCCATTTTTTTCTCCACTTATTCTCCACTTTTTCTCCTCTTATGCTCCACTTTTTCTCCACTTTTTCTCCTCTTATGCTCCACTTTTTCTCCACTTTTTCTCCTCTTATGCTCCACTTTTTCTCCACTTTTTCTCCACGTTTTCTCCACTTTTTCTCCTCTTATGCTCCACTTTTTCTCCACTTTTTCTCCACTTTTTCTCCACTTTTTCTCCACTTTTTCTCCACTTTTTCTCAATTTTTTTTCTCCACTTTCTCCACTTTTTCTCCACTTTTTTCTCCACTTTTTCTCCTCTTATGCTCCACTTTTTCTCCTCTTAATCTCCACTTTTTCTCCACTTTTTCTCCACTTTTTTCTCCACTTTTTCTCCTCTTATGCTCCACTTTTTCTCCACTTTTTCTCCACTTTTTCTCCTCTTAATCTCCACTTTTTCTCCACTTTTTCTCCACTTTTTCTCCACTTTTTCTCCACTTTTTCTCCTCTTAATCTCCACTTTTTTCTCCACTTTTTCTCCACTTTTTCTCCACTTTTTCTCCTCTTATGCTCCACTTTTTCTCCACGTTTTCTCCACTTTTTTCTCCACTTTTTCTCCTCTTATGCTCCACTTTTTCTCCACGTTTTCTCCACGTTTTCTCCACTTTTTTCTCCACTTTTTCTCCTCTTATGCTCCACTTTTTCTCCACTTTTTCTCCACTTTTTCTCCACTTTTTCTCCACGTTTTCTCCACTTTTTCTCCTCTTATGCTCCACTTTTTCTCCACTTTTTCTCCACTTTTTCTCCTCTTAATCTCCACTTTTTCTCCACTTTTTCTCCACTTTTTCTCCACTTTTTCTCCACTTTTTCTCCACTTTTTTCTCCACTTTTTTCTCCACTTTTTCTCCTCTTATGCTCCACTTTTTCTCCACTTTTTCTCCACTTTTTCTCCTCTTATGCTCCACTTTTTCTCCACTTTTTCTCCTCTTATGCTCCACTTTTTCTCCACTTTTTCTCCACTTTTTTCTCCACTTTTTCTCCTCTTATGCTCCACTTTTTCTCCACTTTTTCTCCACTTTTTCTCCTCTTATGCTCCACTTTTTCTCCACTTTTTCTCCACTTTTTCTCCATTTTTTTCTCCACTTATTCTCCACTTTTTCTCCTCTTATTCTCCACTTTTTCTCCACTCTTTCTCCACTTTTTCTCCTCTTATTCTCCACTTTTTCTCCACTCTTTCTCCACTTTTTCTCCTCTTATTCTCCACTTTTTCTCCACTCTTTCTCCACTTTTTCTCCTCTTATTCTCCACTTTTTCTCCACTCTTTCTCCACTTTTTCTCCTCTTATTCTCCACTTTTTCTCCACTCTTTCTCCACTTTTTCTCCTCTTATTCTCCACTTTTTCTCCACTCTTTCTCCACTTTTTCTCCTCTTATTCTCCACTTTTTCTCCACTCTTTCTCCACTTTTTCTCCACTTTTTCTCCACTCTTTCTCCACTTTTTCTCCTCTTATTCTCCACTCTTTCTCCACTTTTTCTCCACTTTTTCTCCACTTTTTCTCCACTTTTTCTCCACTTTTTCTCCACTTTTTTCTCCACTTTCTCCACTTTTTCTCCACTTTTTCTCCACTTTTTCTCCTCTTATGCTCCACTTTTTCTCCACTTTTTCTCCACTTTTTTCTCCACTTTTTCTCCATTTTTTTCTCCACTTTCTCCACTTTTTCTCCACTTTTTCTCCTCTTATGCTCCACTTTTTCTCCACTTTTTCTCCACTTTTTTCTCCACTTTTTCTCCTCTTATGCTCCACTTTTTCTCCACTTTTTCTCCACTTTTTCTCCTCTTATGCTCCACTTTTTCTCCACTTTTTCTCCACTTTTTCTCCATTTTTTTCTCCACTTTCTCCACTTTTTCTCCACTTTTTCTCCACTCTTTCTCCACTTTTTCTCCTCTTATTCTCCACTTTTTCTCCACTTTTTCTCCACTTTTTCTCCACTTTTTCTCCACTTTTTCTCCACTTTTTCTCCATTTTTTTCTCCACTTTCTCCACTTTTTCTCCACTTTTTCTCCACTTTTTCTCCTTATGCTCCACTTTTTCTCCACTTTTTCTCCACTTTTTTCTCCACTTTTTCTCCACTTTTTCTCCACTTTTTCTCCTCTTATGCTCCACTTTTTCTCCACTTTTTCTCCACTTTTTTCTCCACTTTTTCTCCTCTTATGCTCCACTTTTTCTCCACTTTTTCTCCACTTTTTCTCCACTTTTTCTCCACTTTTTCTCCACTTTTTCTCCTCTTATTCTCCACTTTTTCTCCACTTTTTCTCCACTTTTTCTCCACTTTTTTCTCCACTTTTTCTCCTCTTATGCTCCACTTTTTCTCCACTTTTTCTCCACTTTTTCTCCACTTTTTCTCCTCTTAATCTCCACTTTTTCTCCTCTTATGCTCCACTTTTTCTCCACTTTTTCTCCACTTTTTCTCCACGTTTTCTCCACGTTTTCTCCACTTTTTTCTCCACTTTTTCTCCTCTTATGCTCCACGTTTTCTCCACGTTTTCTCCACTTTTTCTCCACTTTTTCTCCTCTTAATCTCCACTTTTTCTCCACTTTTTCTCCACTTTTTCTCCTCTTATTCTCCACTTTTTCTCCACTTTTTCTCCTCTTATTCTCCACTTTTTCTCCACTTTTTCTCCACGTTTTCTCCACTTTTTTCTCCACTTTTTCTCCTCTTATGCTCCACTTTTTCTCCACTTTTTCTCCACTTTTTCTCCACTTTTTCTCCACTTTTTCTCCTCTTTTTCTCCACTTTTTCTCCTCTTTTTCTCCACTTTTTCTCCACTTTTTCTCCACTTTTTCTCCACGTTTTCTCCACGTTTTCTCCACGTTTTCTCCACTTTTTTCTCCACTTTTTCTCCTCTTATGCTCCACTTTTTCTCCACTTTTTCTCCACTTTTTCTCCACGTTTTCTCCACGTTTTCTCCACTTTTTTTCTCCTCTTATGCTCCACTTTTTCTCCACTTTTTCTCCACTTTTTCTCCTCTTAATCTCCACTTTTTCTCCACTTTTTCTCCACTTTTTCTCCACTTTTTCTCCACTTTTTCTCCACTTTTTCTCCTCTTATGCTCCACTTTTTCTCCACTTTTTCTCCTCTTATGCTCCACTTTTTCTCCACTTTTTTCTCCACTTTTTCTCCTCTTATGCTCCACTTTTTCTCCTCTTATGCTCCACTTTTTCTCCACTTTTTCTCCACTTTTTCTCCTCTTATGCTCCACTTTTTCTCCACTTTTTCTCCATTTTTTTCTCCACTTATTCTCCACTTATTCTCCACTTTTTCTCCACTTTTTCTCCACTTTTTCTCCTCTTATTCTCCTCTTATTCTCCACTTTTTCTCCTCTTATTCTCCACTTTTTCTCCACTTTTTCTCCACGTTTTCTCCACTTTTTTCTCCACTTTTTCTCCTCTTTTTCTCCTCTTATGCTCCACTTTTTCTCCACTTTTTCTCCACTTTTTCTCCTCTTAATCTCCACTTTTTCTCCTCTTATGCTCCACGTTTTCTCCACTTTTTTCTCCACTTTTTCTCCTCTTATGCTCCACTTTTTCTCCACTTTTTCTCCACTTTTTCTCCACGTTTTCTCCACGTTTTCTCCACTTTTTTTCTCCTCTTATGCTCCACTTTTTCTCCACTTTTTCTCCACTTTTTCTCCTCTTAATCTCCACTTTTTCTCCACTTTTTCTCCACTTTTTCTCCACTTTTTCTCCACTTTTTCTCCACTTTTTTCTCCACTTTCTCCACTTTCTCCACTTTTTCTCCACTTTTTCTCCACTTTTTCTCCTCTTATGCTCCACTTTTTCTCCACTTTTTCTCCACTTTTTTCTCCACTTTTTCTCCATTTTTTTCTCCACTTTCTCCACTTTTTCTCCACTTTTTCTCCACTTTTTCTCCTCTTATGCTCCACTTTTTCTCCACTTTTTCTCCTCTTATTCTCCTCTTATTCTCCACTTTTTCTCCTCTTATTCTCCACTTTTTCTCCACTTTTTCTCCACGTTTTCTCCACTTTTTTCTCCACTTTTTCTCCTCTTTTTCTCCTCTTATGCTCCACTTTTTCTCCACTTTTTCTCCACTTTTTCTCCACTTTTTCTCCTCTTAATCTCCACTTTTTCTCCTCTTATGCTCCACTTTTTCTCCACTTTTTCTCCACTTTTTCTCCACGTTTTCTCCACGTTTTCTCCACTTTTTTCTCCACTTTTTCTCCTCTTATGCTCCACGTTTTCTCCACGTTTTCTCCACTTTTTCTCCACTTTTTCTCCTCTTAATCTCCACTTTTTCTCCACTTTTTCTCCACTTTTTCTCCTCTTATTCTCCACTTTTTCTCCACTTTTTCTCCTCTTATTCTCCACTTTTTCTCCACTTTTTCTCCACGTTTTCTCCACTTTTTTCTCCACTTTTTCTCCTCTTATGCTCCACTTTTTCTCCACTTTTTCTCCACTTTTTCTCCACTTTTTCTCCACTTTTTCTCCTCTTTTTCTCCACTTTTTCTCCACTTTTTCTCCACTTTTTCTCCACGTTTTCTCCACGTTTTCTCCACGTTTTCTCCACTTTTTTCTCCACTTTTTCTCCTCTTATGCTCCACTTTTTCTCCACTTTTTCTCCACTTTTTCTCCACTTTTTCTCCACGTTTTCTCCACGTTTTCTCCACTTTTTTTCTCCTCTTATGCTCCACTTTTTCTCCACTTTTTCTCCACTTTTTCTCCTCTTAATCTCCTCTTAATCTCCACTTTTTCTCCACTTTTTCTCCACTTTTTCTCCACTTTTTCTCCACTTTTTCTCCACTTTTTCTCCACTTTTTCTCCTCTTATGCTCCACTTTTTCTCCACTTTTTCTCCTCTTATGCTCCACTTTTTCTCCACTTTTTTCTCCACTTTTTCTCCTCTTATGCTCCACTTTTTCTCCACTTTTTCTCCACTTTTTCTCCACTTTTTCTCCTCTTATGCTCCACTTTTTCACCACTTTTTCTCCACTTTTTCTCCATTTTTTTCTCCACTTATTCTCCACTTATTCTCCACTTTTTCTCCACTTTTTCTCCACTTTTTCTCCTCTTATTCTCCTCTTATTCTCCACTTTTTCTCCTCTTATTCTCCACTTTTTCTCCACTTTTTCTCCACGTTTTCTCCACTTTTTTCTCCACTTTTTCTCCTCTTATGCTCCTCTTATTCTCCACTTTTTCTCCTCTTATTCTCCTCTTATTCTCCACTTTTTCTCCTCTTATTCTCCACTTTTTCTCCACTTTTTCTCCACGTTTTCTCCACTTTTTCTCCACTTTTTCTCCTCTTATTCTCCACTTTTTCTCCTCTTATTCTCCACTTTTTCTCCACTTTTTCTCCTCTTATTCTCCACTTTTTCTCCTCTTATTCTCCACTTTTTCTCCACTTTTTCTCCACGTTTTCTCCACTTTTTCTCCACTTTTTCTCCTCTTATTCTCCTCTTATTCTCCACTTTTTCTCCTCTTATTCTCCACTTTTTCTCCACGTTTTCTCCACTTTTTCTCCACTTTTTCTCCACTTTTTCTCCACTTTTTCTCCACTTTTTCTCCACGTTTTCTCCACGTTTTCTCCACTTTTTTTCTCCTCTTATGCTCCACTTTTTCTCCACTTTTTCTCCACTTTTTCTCCACGTTTTCTCCACTTTTTCTCCACGTTTTCTCCACTTTTTCTCCACTTTTTCTCCTCTTTTTCTCCTCTTTTTCTCCACTTTTTCTCCACTTTTTCTCCACTTTTTCTCCACGTTTTCTCCACGTTTTCTCCACTTTTTTCTCCACTTTTTCTCCTCTTATGCTCCACTTTTTCTCCACTTTTTCTCCACTTTTTCTCCACGTTTTCTCCACGTTTTCTCCACTTTTTTTCTCCTCTTATGCTCCACTTTTTCTCCACTTTTTCTCCACTTTTTCTCCTCTTAATCTCCACTTTTTCTCCACTTTTTCTCCACTTTTTCTCCACTTTTTCTCCACTTTTTCTCCACTTTTTCTCCACTTTTTTCTCCACTTTCTCCACTTTTTCTCCACTTTTTCTCCACTTTTTCTCCTCTTATGCTCCACTTTTTCTCCACTTTTTCTCCACTTTTTCTCCACTTTTTTCTCCACTTTTTCTCCATTTTTTTCTCCACTTTCTCCACTTTTTCTCCACTTTTTCTCCACTTTTTCTCCTCTTATGCTCCACTTTTTCTCCACTTTTTCTCCACTTTTTTCTCCACTTTTTCTCCTCTTATGCTCCACTTTTTCTCCACTTTTTCTCCTCTTATGCTCCACTTTTTCTCCACTTTTTCTCCACTTTTTCTCCATTTTTTTCTCCACTTATTCTCCACTTTTTCTCCACTCTTTCTCCACTTTTTCTCCTCTTATTCTCCACTTTTTCTCCACTTTCTCTCCACTTTTTCTCCACTTTTTCTCCACTTTTTCTCCACTTTTTCTCCACTTTTTCTCCACTTTTTCTCCACTTTTTCTCCACTTTTTCTCCATTTTTTTCTCCACTTTTTCTCCACTTTTTCTCCACTTTTTCTCCACTTTTTCTCCACTTTTTCTCCTCTTATGCTCCACTTTTTCTCCACTTTTTCTCCACTTTTTTCTCCACCTTTTCTCCACTTTCTCCACTTTTTCTCCACTTTTTCTCCACTTTTTCTCCTCTTATGCTCCACTTTTTCTCCACTTTTTCTCCACTTTTTTCTCCACTTTTTCTCCTCTTATGCTCCACTTTTTCTCCACTTTTTCTCCACTTTTTCTCCTCTTATGCTCCACTTTTTCTCCACTTTTTCTCCACTTTTTCTCCTCTTATTCTCCACTTTTTCTCCACTTTTTCTCCACTTTTTCTCCACTTTTTTCTCCACTTTTTCTCCTCTTATGCTCCACTTTTTCTCCACTTTTTCTCCACTTTTTCTCCACTTTTTCTCCTCTTAATCTCCACTTTTTCTCCTCTTATGCTCCACTTTTTCTCCACTTTTTCTCCACGTTTTCTCCACTTTTTTCTTCACTTTTTCTCCTCTTATGCTCCACGTTTTCTTCACGTTTTCTCCACTTTTTTCTCCACTTTTTCTCCTCTTATGCTCCACTTTTTCTCCACTTTTTCTCCTCTTAATCTCCACTTTTTCTCCACTTTTTCTCCACGTTTTCTCCACTTTTTTTCTCCTCTTATGCTCCACTTTTTCTCCACTTTTTCTCCTCTTAATCTCCACTTTTTCTCCACTTTTTCTCCACTTTTTTCTCCACTTTTTCTCCACTTTTTTCTCCTCTTATGCTCCACTTTTTCTCCACTTTTTCTCCTCTTAATCTCCACTTTTTCTCCACTTTTTCTCCACTTTTTCTCCTCTTATGCTCCACTTTTTCTCCACTTTTTCTCCACTTTTTCTCCTCTTATGCTCCACTTTTTCTCCACTTTTTTCTCCACTTTTTCTCCTCTTATGCTCCACTTTTTCTCCTCTTATGCTCCACTTTTTCTCCACTTTTTCTCCACTTTTTCTCCACTTTTTCTCCACTTTTTCTCCTCTTATGCTCCACTTTTTCTCCACTTTTTCTCCACTTTTTCTCCATTTTTTTCTCCACTTATTCTCCACTTTTTCTCCTCTTATTCTCCACTTTTTCTCCACTTTTTCTCCTCTTATTCTCCACTTTTTCTCCACTTTTTCTCCACTTTTTCTCCACTTTTTCTCCACTTTTTCTCCACTTTTTCTCCACTTTTTCTCCACGTTTTCTCCACTTTTTTTCTCCTCTTATGCTCCACTTTTTCTCCTCTTATGCTCCACTTTTTCTCCACTTTTTCTCCACTTTTTCTCCACTTTTTCTCCACTTTTTCTCCTCTTATGCTCCACTTTTTCTCCACTTTTCTCCACTTTTTCTCCACTTTTTCTCCTCTTAATCTCCACTTTTTCTCCACTTATTCTCCTCTTATTCTCCACTTTTTCTCCACTTTTTCTCCTCTTATTCTCCACTTTTTCTCCACTTTTTCTCCACTTTTTCTCCACTTTTTCTCCACTTTTTCTCCACTTTTTCTCCACTTTTTTTCTCCTCTTATGCTCCACTTTTTCTCCACTTTTTCTCCACTTTTTTCTCCACTTTTTCTCCTCTTATGCTCCACTTTTTCTCCTCTTATGCTCCACTTTTTCTCCACTTTTTTCTCCACTTTTTCTCCTCTTATGCTCCACTTTTTCTCCTCTTATGCTCCACTTTTTCTCCACTTTTTCTCCACTTTTTCTCCACTTTTTCTCCTCTTATGCTCCACTTTTTCTCCACTTTTTCTCCACTTTTTCTCCATTTTTTTCTCCACTTATTCTCCACTTTTTCTCCTCTTATGCTCCACTTTTTCTCCACTTTTTCTCCACTTTTTCTCCACTTTTTCTCCTCTTATGCTCCACTTTTTCTCCACTTTTTCTCCACTTTTTCTCCATTTTTTTCTCCACTTTTTCTCCACTTTTTCTCCTCTTATGCTCCACTTTTTCTCCACTTTTTCTCCACTTTTTCTCCTCTTATTCTCCACTTTTTCTCCACTTTTTCTCCACTTTTTCTCCACTTTTTTCTCCACTTTTTCTCCTCTTATGCTCCACTTTTTCTCCACTTTTTCTCCACTTTTTCTCCACTTTTTCTCCTCTTAATCTCCACTTTTTCTCCTCTTATGCTCCACTTTTTCTCCACTTTTTCTCCACGTTTTCTCCACTTTTTTCTTCACTTTTTCTCCTCTTATGCTCCACGTTTTCTTCACGTTTTCTCCACTTTTTTCTCCACTTTTTCTCCTCTTATGCTCCACTTTTTCTCCACTTTTTCTCCTCTTAATCTCCACTTTTTCTCCACTTTTTCTCCACGTTTTCTCCACTTTTTTTCTCCTCTTATGCTCCACTTTTTCTCCACTTTTTCTCCTCTTAATCTCCACTTTTTCTCCACTTTTTCTCCACTTTTTTCTCCACTTTTTCTCCACTTTTTTCTCCTCTTATGCTCCACTTTTTCTCCACTTTTTCTCCTCTTAATCTCCACTTTTTCTCCACTTTTTCTCCACTTTTTCTCCTCTTATGCTCCACTTTTTCTCCACTTTTTCTCCACTTTTTCTCCTCTTATGCTCCACTTTTTCTCCACTTTTTTCTCCACTTTTTCTCCTCTTATGCTCCACTTTTTCTCCTCTTATGCTCCACTTTTTCTCCACTTTTTCTCCACTTTTTCTCCACTTTTTCTCCTCTTATGCTCCACTTTTTCTCCACTTTTTCTCCACTTTTTCTCCATTTTTTTCTCCACTTATTCTCCACTTTTTCTCCTCTTATTCTCCACTTTTTCTCCACTTTTTCTCCTCTTATTCTCCACTTTTTCTCCACTTTTTCTCCACTTTTTCTCCACTTTTTCTCCACTTTTTCTCCACTTTTTCTCCACGTTTTCTCCACTTTTTTTCTCCTCTTATGCTCCACTTTTTCTCCTCTTATGCTCCACTTTTTCTCCACTTTTTCTCCACTTTTTCTCCACTTTTTCTCCACTTTTTCTCCTCTTATGCTCCACTTTTTCTCCACTTTTCTCCACTTTTTCTCCACTTTTTCTCCTCTTAATCTCCACTTTTTCTCCACTTATTCTCCTCTTATTCTCCACTTTTTCTCCACTTTTTCTCCTCTTATTCTCCACTTTTTCTCCACTTTTTCTCCACTTTTTCTCCACTTTTTCTCCACTTTTTCTCCACTTTTTCTCCACTTTTTTTCTCCTCTTATGCTCCACTTTTTCTCCACTTTTTCTCCACTTTTTTCTCCACTTTTTCTCCTCTTATGCTCCACTTTTTCTCCTCTTATGCTCCACTTTTTCTCCACTTTTTTCTCCACTTTTTCTCCTCTTATGCTCCACTTTTTCTCCTCTTATGCTCCACTTTTTCTCCACTTTTTCTCCACTTTTTCTCCACTTTTTCTCCTCTTATGCTCCACTTTTTCTCCACTTTTTCTCCACTTTTTCTCCTCTTATGCTCCACTTTTTCTCCACTTTTTTCTCCACTTTTTCTCCTCTTATGCTCCACTTTTTCTCCTCTTATGCTCCACTTTTTCTCCACTTTTTCTCCACTTTTTCTCCACTTTTTCTCCACTTTTTCTCCTCTTATGCTCCACTTTTTCTCCACTTTTTCTCCACTTTTTCTCCATTTTTTTCTCCACTTATTCTCCACTTTTTCTCCTCTTATTCTCCACTTTTTCTCCACTTTTTCTCCTCTTATTCTCCACTTTTTCTCCACTTTTTCTCCACTTTTTCTCCACTTTTTCTCCACTTTTTCTCCACTTTTTCTCCACTTTTTCTCCACGTTTTCTCCACTTTTTTTCTCCTCTTATGCTCCACTTTTTCTCCTCTTATGCTCCACTTTTTCTCCACTTTTTCTCCACTTTTTCTCCACTTTTTCTCCACTTTTTCTCCTCTTATGCTCCACTTTTTCTCCACTTTTCTCCACTTTTTCTCCACTTTTTCTCCTCTTAATCTCCACTTTTTCTCCACTTATTCTCCTCTTATTCTCCACTTTTTCTCCACTTTTTCTCCTCTTATTCTCCACTTTTTCTCCACTTTTTCTCCACTTTTTCTCCACTTTTTCTCCACTTTTTCTCCACTTTTTCTCCACTTTTTTTCTCCTCTTATGCTCCACTTTTTCTCCACTTTTTCTCCACTTTTTTCTCCACTTTTTCTCCTCTTATGCTCCACTTTTTCTCCTCTTATGCTCCACTTTTTCTCCACTTTTTCTCCACTTTTTCTCCACTTTTTCTCCTCTTATGCTCCACTTTTTCTCCACTTTTTCTCCACTTTTTCTCCATTTTTTTCTCCACTTATTCTCCACTTTTTCTCCTCTTATTCTCCATTTTTTCTCCACTTTTTCTCCTCTTATTCTCCACTTTTTCTCCACTTTTTCTCCACTTTTTCTCCACTTTTTCTCCACTTTTTCTCCACGTTTTCTCCACTTTTTTTCTCCTCTTATGCTCCACTTTTTCTCCACTTTTTCTCCACTTTTTCTCCACTTTTTCTCCTCTTAATCTCCACTTTTTCTCCACTTTTTCTCCACTTTTTCTCCACTTTTTCTCCTCTTATGCTCCACTTTTTCTCCACTTTTTCTCCTCAATCTCCACTTTTTCTCCACTTTTTCTCCTCTTATGCTCCACTTTTTCTCCACTTTTTCTCCACTTTTTCTCCTCTTATGCTCCACTTTTTCTCCACTTTTTCTCCACTTTTTCTCCTCTTATGCTCCACTTTTTCTCCACTTTTTCTCCACTTTTTCTCCTCTTATGCTCCACTTTTTCTCCACTTTTTCTCCACTTTTTCTCCATTTTTTTCTCCACTTATTCTCCTCTTATTCTCCACTTTTTCTCCACTTTTTCTCCACTTTTTCTCCACTTTTTCTCCACTTTTTCTCCACTTTTTCTCCACTTTTTCTCCACTTTTTCTCCTCTTATTCTCCTCTTATTCTCCACTTTTTCTCCACTTTTTCTCCACTTTTTCTCCACTTTTTCTCCACTTTTTCTCCACTTTTTCTCCACTTTTTCTCCACTTTTTCTCCACTTTTTCTCCACTTTTTCTCCACTTTTTCTCCACTTTTTCTCCACTTTTTTCTCCACTTTTTCTCCTCTTATGCTCCACTTTTTCTCCACTTTTTCTCCACTTTTTCTCCACTTTTTCTCCACTTTTTCTCCACTTTTTCTCCACTTTTTCTCCTCTTAATCTCCACTTTTTCTCCTCTTATGCTCCACTTTTTCTCCACTTTTTCTCCACTTTTTCTCCACTTTTTCTCCACTTTTTCTCCACTTTTTCTCCACTTTTTCTCCACTTTTTCTCCACTTTTTTCTCCACTTTTTCTCCTCTTATGCTCCACGTTTTCTCCACGTTTTCTCCACTTTTTTCTCCACTTTTTCTCCTCTTATGCTCCACTTTTTCTCCACTTTTTCTCCACTTTTTCTCCTCTTAATCTCCACTTTTTCTCCACTTTTTCTCCACTTTTTTCTCCACTTTTTCTCCACTTTTTTCTCCTCTTATGCTCCACTTTTTCTCCACTTTTTCTCCACTTTTTTCTCCACTTTTTCTCCACTTTTTCTCCACTTTTTCTCCACTTTTTCTCCACTTTTTCTCCACTTTTTCTCCACTTTTTCTCCTCTTATGCTCCACTTTTTCTCCACTTTTTCTCCACTTTTTTCTCCACTTTTTCTCCTCTTATGCTCCACTTTTTCTCCACTTTTTCTCCTCTTATTCTCCACTTTTTCTCCACTTTTTCTCCTCTTATTCTCCACTTTTTCTCCACTTTTTCTCCTCTTATTCTCCACTTTTTCTCCACTTTTTCTCCACTTTTTCTCCACTTTCTCCACTTTTTCTCCACTTTTTTCTCCACTTTTTCTCCTCTTATGCTCCACTTTTTCTCCACTTTTTCTCCACTTTTTCTCCTCTTATTCTCCACTTTTTCTCCACTTTTTCTCCACTTTTTCTCCACTTTTTCTCAATTTTTTTCTCCACTTTCTCCACTTTTTCTCCACTTTTTTCTCCACTTTTTCTCCTCTTATGCTCCACTTTTTCTCCTCTTAATCTCCACTTTTTCTCCACTTTTTCTCCACTTTTTCTCCACTTTTTTCTCCACTTTTTCTCCTCTTATGCTCCACTTTTTCTCCACTTTTTCTCCACTTTTTCTCCTCTTAATCTCCACTTTTTCTCCACTTTTTCTCCACTTTTTCTCCACTTTTTCTCCACTTTTTCTCCACTTTTTCTCCTCTTAATCTCCACTTTTTCTCCACTTTTTCTCCACGTTTTCTCCACTTTTTTCTCCACTTTTTCTCCTCTTATGCTCCACTTTTTCTCCACGTTTTCTCCACGTTTTCTCCACGTTTTCTCCACTTTTTTCTCCACTTTTTCTCCTCTTATGCTCCACTTTTTCTCCACTTTTTCTCCACTTTTTCTCCACTTTTTCTCCACGTTTTCTCCACTTTTTCTCCTCTTATGCTCCACTTTTTCTCCACTTTTTCTCCACTTTTTCTCCTCTTAATCTCCACTTTTTCTCCACTTTTTCTCCACTTTTTCTCCTCTTATGCTCCACTTTTTCTCCACTTTTTCTCCACTTTTTCTCCTCTTATGCTCCACTTTTTCTCCACTTTTTCTCCACTTTTTCTCCTCTTATGCTCCACTTTTTCTCCACTTTTTCTCCACTTTTTTCTCCACTTTTTCTCCTCTTATGCTCCACTTTTTCTCCACTTTTTCTCCACTTTTTCTCCTCTTATGCTCCACTTTTTCTCCACTTTTTCTCCACTTTTTCTCCATTTTTTTCTCCACTTATTCTCCACTTTTTCTCCTCTTATTCTCCACTTTTTCTCCACTCTTTCTCCACTTTTTCTCCTCTTATTCTCCACTTTTTCTCCACTTTTTCTCCACTTTTTCTCCACTTTTTCTCCACTTTTTCTCCATTTTTTTCTCCACTTTCTCCACTTTTTCTCCAGTTTTTCTCCACTTTTTCTCCTCTTATGCTCCACTTTTTCTCCACTTTTTTCTCCACTTTTTCTCCATTTTTTTCTCCACTTTCTCCACTTTTTCTCCACTTTTTCTCCACTTTTTCTCCTCTTATGCTCCACTTTTTCTCCACTTTTTCTCCACTTTTTTCTCCACTTTTTCTCCTCTTATGCTCCACTTTTTCTCCACTTTTTCTCCACTTTTTCTCCTCTTATGCTCCACTTTTTCTCCACTTTTTCTCCACTTTTTCTCCACTTTTTCTCCTCTTATGCTCCACTTTTTCTCCTCTTATGCTCCACTTTTTCTCCACTTTTTCTCCACTTTTTTCTCCACTTTTTCTCCTCTTATGCTCCACTTTTTCTCCACTTTTTCTCCACTTTTTCTCCTCTTATGCTCCACTTTTTCTCCTCTTATGCTCCACTTTTTCTCCACTTTTTCTCCACTTTTTCTCCATTTTTTTCTCCACTTTCTCCACTTTTTCTCCACTTTTTCTCCACTTTTTCTCCTCTTATGCTCCACTTTTTCTCCACTTTTTTCTCCACTTTTTCTCCATTTTTTTCTCCACTTTCTCCACTTTTTCTCCACTTTTTCTCCACTTTTTCTCCTCTTATGCTCCACTTTTTCTCCACTTTTTCTCCACTTTTTTCTCCACTTTTTCTCCTCTTATGCTCCACTTTTTCTCCACTTTTTCTCCACTTTTTCTCCTCTTATGCTCCACTTTTTCTCCACTTTTTCTCCTCTTATGCTCCACTTTTTCTCCACTTTTTCTCCTCTTATGCTCCACTTTTTCTCCACTTTTTCTCCACTTTTTTCTCCACTTTTTCTCCTCTTATGCTCCACTTTTTCTCCACTTTTTCTCCACTTTTTCTCCTCTTATGCTCCACTTTTTCTCCTCTTAATCTCCACTTTTTCTCCACTTTTTCTCCACTTTTTCTCCACTTTTTCTCCACTTTTTCTCCACTTTTTCTCCACTTATGCTCCACTTTTTCTCCTCCTAATCTCCACTTTTTCTCCTCTTATGCTCCACTTTTTCTCCACTTTTTCTCCTCTTATGTTCCACTTATTCTCCACTTTTTCTCCACTTTTTCTCCACTTTTTCTCCACTTTTTCTCCTCTTATGTTCCACTTTTTCTCCACTTTTTCTCCACTTTTTCTCCACTTTTTCTCCACTTTTTCTCCACTTTTTCTCCACTTATGCTCCACTTATGCTCCACTTTTTCTCCACTTTTTCTCCACTTTTTCTCCACTTTTTCTCCATTTTTTTCTCCACTTTCTCCACTTTTTCTCCACTTTTTTCTCCACTTTTTCTCCTCTTATGCTCCACTTTTTCTCCACTTTTTCTCCACTTTTTCTCCTCTTATTCTCCACTTTTTCTCAATTTTTTTCTCCACTTTCTCCACTTTTTCTCCACTTTTTTCTCCACTTTTTCTCCTCTTATGCTCCACTTTTTCTCCTCTTATGCTCCACTTTTTCTCCTCTTAATCTCCACTTTTTCTCCACTTTTTTCTCCACTTTTTCTCCACTTTTTCTCCACTTTTTCTCCTCTTAATCTCCACTTTTTCTCCACTTTTTCTCCACTTTTTCTCCACTTTTTCTCCTCTTAATCTCCACTTTTTCTCCACTTTTTCTCCACTTTTTCTCCACTTTTTCTCCTCTTAATCTCCACTTTTTCTCCACGTTTTCTCCACGTTTTCTCCACGTTTTCTCCACTTTTTTCTCCACTTTTTCTCCTCTTATGCTCCACTTTTTCTCCACGTTTTCTCCACGTTTTCTCCACGTTTTCTCCACGTTTTCTCCACTTTTTCTCCTCTTATGCTCCACTTTTTCTCCACTTTTTCTCCACTTTTTCTCCTCTTAATCTCCACTTTTTCTCCACTTTTTCTCCACTTTTTCTCCACTTTTTCTCCACTTTTTTCTCCACTTTTTTCTCCACTTTTTCTCCTCTTATGCTCCACTTTTTCTCCACTTTTTCTCCACTTTTTCTCCTCTTATGCTCCACTTTTTCTCCACTTTTTCTCCACTTTTTCTCCACTTTTTCTCCTCTTATGCTCCACTTTTTCTCCTCTTATGCTCCACTTTTTCTCCACTTTTTCTCCACTTTTTTCTCCACTTTTTCTCCTCTTATGCTCCACTTTTTCTCCACTTTTTCTCCACTTTTTCTCCTCTTATGCTCCACTTTTTCTCCTCTTATTCTCCACTTTTTCTCCACTTTTTCTCCACTTTTTCTCCACTTTTTCTCCACTTTTTCTCCATTTTTTTCTCCACTTTCTCCACTTTTTCTCCACTTTTTCTCCACTTTTTCTCCTCTTATGCTCCACTTTTTCTCCACTTTTTCTCCACTTTTTTCTCCACTTTTTCTCCTCTTATGTTCCACTTTTTCTCCACTTTTTCTCCTCTTATTCTCCACTTTTTCTCCACTTTTTCTCCACTTTTTCTCCACTTTTTCTCCACTTTTTCTCCATTTTTTTCTCCACTTTCTCCACTTTTTCTCCACTTTTTCTCCACTTTTTCTCCTCTTATGCTCCACTTTTTCTCCACTTTTTCTCCACTTTTTTCTCCACTTTTTCTCCATTTTTTTCTCCACTTTCTCCACTTTTTCTCCACTTTTTCTCCACTTTTTCTCCTCTTATGCTCCACTTTTTCTCCACTTTTTCTCCACTTTTTTCTCCACTTTTTCTCCTCTTATGCTCCACTTTTTCTCCACTTTTTCTCCACTTTTTCTCCTCTTATGCTCCACTTTTTCTCCACTTTTTCTCCTCTTATGCTCCACTTTTTCTCCACTTTTTCTCCTCTTATGCTCCACTTTTTCTCCACTTTTTCTCCACTTTTTTCTCCACTTTTTCTCCTCTTATGCTCCACTTTTTCTCCACTTTTTCTCCTCTTATGCTCCACTTTTTCTCCTCTTAATCTCCACTTTTTCTCCACTTTTTCTCCACTTTTGCTCCACTTTTTCTCCACTTTTTCTCCACTTATGCTCCACTTTTTCTCCTCCTAATCTCCACTTTTTCTCCACTTTTTCTCCACTTTTTCTCCACTTTTTCTCCTCTTATGTTCCACTTATTCTCCACTTATTCTCCACTTTTTCTCCACTTTTTCTCCACTTTTTCTCCACTTTTTCTCCACTTTTTCTCCACTTTTTCTCCACTTTTTCTCCACTTTTTCTCCACTTTTTCTCCACTTTTTCTCCACTTTTTCTCCACTTATGCTCCACTTATGCTCCACTTTTTCTCCTCTTATGCTCCACTTTTTCTCCACTTTTTCTCCTCTTATGCTCCACTTTTTCTCCACTTTTTCTCCATTTTTTTCTCCACTTTCTCCACTTTTTCTCCACTATTTTCTACACTTTTTCTCCTCTTATGCTCCACTTTTTCTCCACTTTTTCTCCACTTTTTCTCCTCTTATTCTCCACTTTTTCTCAATTTTTTTCTCCACTTTCTCCACTTTTTCTCCACTTTTTTCTCCACTTTTTCTCCTCTTATGCTCCACTTTTTCTCCACTTTTTTCTCCACTTTTTCTCCACTTTTTTCTCCACTTTTTCTCCACTTATGCTCCACTTTTTCTCCACTTTTTCTCCACTTTTTCTCCACTTTTTCTCCTCTTAATCTCCACTTTTTCTCCACGTTTTCTCCACGTTTTCTCCACTTTTTTCTCCACTTTTTCTCCTCTTATGCTCCACTTTTTCTCCACGTTTTCTCCACGTTTTCTCCCCTTTTTCTCCTCTTATGCTCCACTTTTTCTCCACTTTTTCTCCACTTTTTCTCCACGTTTTCTCCACGTTTTCTCCACTTTTTCTCCTCTTATGCTCCACTTTTTCTCCACTTTTTCTCCACTTTTTCTCCTCTTAATCTCCACTTTTTCTCCACTTTTTCTCCACTTTTTCTCCACTTTTTCTCCACTTTTTTCTCCACTTTTTTCTCCACTTTTTCTCCTCTTATGCTCCACTTTTTCTCCACTTTTTCTCCACTTATGCTCCACTTTTTCTCCACTTTTTCTCCACTTTTTCTCCTCTTATGCTCCACTTTTTCTCCACTTTTTTCTCCACTTTTTCTCCTCTTATGCTCCACTTTTTCTCCACGTTTTCTCCACGTTTTCTCCACGTTTTCTCCACTTTTTTCTCCACTTTTTCTCCTCTTATGCTCCACTTTTTCTCCACTTTTTCTCCACTTTTTCTCCACGTTTTCTCCACGTTTTCTCCACTTTTTTTCTCCTCTTATGCTCCACTTTTTCTCCACTTTTTCTCCACTTTTTCTCCTCTTAATCTCCACTTTTTCTCCACTTTTTCTCCACTTTTTCTCCACTTTTTCTCCACTTTTTCTCCACTTTTTCTCCTCTTAATCTCCACTTTTTCTCCACTTTTTCTCCACTTTTTCTCCACGTTTTCTCCACGTTTTCTCCACTTTTTTTCTCCTCTTATGCTCCACTTTTTCTCCACTTTTTCTCCACTTTTTCTCCTCTTAATCTCCACTTTTTCTCCACTTTTTCTCCTCTTAATCTCCACTTTTTCTCCACTTTTTCTCCACTTTTTCTCCACTTTTTCTCCACTTTTTCTCCTCTTAATCTCCACTTTTTCTCCACTTTTTCTCCACTTTTTCTCCACGTTTTCTCCACGTTTTCTCCACTTTTTTCTCCACTTTTTCTCCTCTTATGCTCCACTTTTTCTCCACGTTTTCTCCACGTTTTCTCCCCTTTTTCTCCTCTTATGCTCCACTTTTTCTCCACTTTTTCTCCACTTTTTCTCCACGTTTTCTCCACTTTTTCTCCTCTTATGCTCCACTTTTTCTCCACTTTTTCTCCTCTTAATCTCCACTTTTTCTCCACTTTTTCTCCACTTTTTCTCCACTTTTTTCTCCACTTTTTTCTCCACTTTTTTCTCCACTTTTTCTCCTCTTATGCTCCACTTTTTCTCCACTTTTTCTCCACTTTTTCTCCTCTTATGCTCCACTTTTTCTCCACTTTTTCTCCACTTTTTCTCCTCTTATGCTCCACTTTTTCTCCACTTTTTTCTCCACTTTTTCTCCTCTTATGCTCCACTTTTTCTCCACTTTTTCTCCACTTTTTCTCCTCTTATGCTCCACTTTTTCTCCACTTTTTCTCCACTTTTTCCCAATTTTTTTCTCCACTTATTCTCCACTTTTTCTCCTCTTATTCTCCACTTTTTCTCCACTCTTTCTCCACTTTTTCTCCTCTTATGCTCCACGTTTTCTCCACGTTTTCTCCACTTTTTTCTCCACTTTTTCTCCTCTTATGCTCCACTTTTTCTCCACTTTTTCTCCACTTTTCTCCTCTTAATCTCCACTTTTTCTCCACTTTTTCTCCACTTTTTCTCCACTTTTTCTCCACTTTTTCTCCACTTTTCTCCACTTAATCTCCACTTTTTCTCCACTTTTTCTCCACTTTTTCTCCACTTTTTCTCCACTTTTTCTCCACTTTTTCTCCACTTTTTTCTCCTCTTATGCTCCACTTTTTCTCCTCTTAATCTCCACTTTTTCTCCACTTTTTCTCCACTTTTTCTCCACTTTTTCTCCTCTTATGCTCCACTTTTTCTCCACTTTTTCTCCACTTTTTCTCCACTTTTTCTCCTCTTATGCTCCACTTTTTCTCCACTTTTTTCTCCACTTTTTCTCCTCTTATGCTCCACTTTTTCTCCTCTTATGCTCCACTTTTTCTCCACTTTTTCTCCACTTTTTCTCCACTTTTTCTCCTCTTATGCTCCACTTTTTCTCCTCTTAATCTCCACTTTTTCTCCACTTTTTCTCCTCTTATGCTCCACTTTTTCTCCACTTTTTCTCCACTTTTTCTCCACTTTTTCTCCACTTTTTCTCCTCTTATGCTCCACTTTTTCTCCACTTTTTCTCCTCTTATGCTCCACTTTTTCTCCACTTTTTCTCCACTTTTTCTCCACTTTTTCTCCTCTTATGCTCCACTTTTTCTCCTCTTATGCTCCACTTTTTCTCCACTTTTTCTCCACTTTTTTCTCCACTTTTTCTCCTCTTATGCTCCACTTTTTCTCCACTTTTTCTCCACTTTTTCTCCTCTTATGCTCCACTTTTTCTCCTCTTATTCTCCACTTTTTCTCCACTTTTTCTCCACTTTTTCTCCACTTTTTCTCCACTTTTTCTCCACTTTTTCTCCATTTTTTTCTCCACTTTCTCCACTTTTTCTCCACTTTTTCTCCACTTTTTCTCCTCTTATGCTCCACTTTTTCTCCACTTTTTCTCCACTTTTTTCTCCACTTTTTCTCCATTTTTTTCTCCACTTTCTCCACTTTTTCTCCACTTTTTCTCCTCTTATGCTCCACTTTTTCTCCACTTTTTCTCCACTTTTTCTCCACTTTTTCTCCTCTTATGCTCCACTTTTTCTCCACTTTTTCTCCACTTTTTCTCCACTTTTTCTCCACTTTTTCTCCACTTTTTCTCCATTTTTTTCTCCACTTTTTCTCCACTTTTTCTCCTCTTATGCTCCACTTTTTCTCCACTTTTTCTCCTCTTAATCTCCACTTTTTCTCCACTTTTTCTCCATTTTTTCTCCACTTTTTCTCCTCTTAATCTCCACTTTTTCTCCACTTTTTCTCCACTTTTTCTCCTCTTATTCTCCACTTTTTCTCCACTTTTTCTCCTCTTATTCTCCACTTTTTCTCCACTTTTTCTCCACTTTTTCTCCACTTTTTTCTCCACTTTTTCTCCTCTTATGCTCCACTTTTTCTCCACTTTTTGTCCACTTTTTCTCCACTTTTTCTCCACTTTTTCTCCACTTTTTCTCCACTTTTTCTCCTCTTAATCTCCACTTTTTCTCCACTTTTTCTCCACTTTTTCTCCACTTTTTCTCCACTTTTTCTCCACGTTTTCTCCACGTTTTCTCCACTTTTTTCTCCACTTTTTCTCCTCTTATGCTCCACTTTTTCTCCTCTTATGCTCCACTTTTTCTCCACTTTTTCTCCACTTTTTCTCCACTTTTTCTCCTCTTATGCTCCACTTTTTCTCCACTTTTTCTCCTCTTATGCTCCACTTTTTCTCCACTTTTTCTCCACTTTTTCTCCTCTTATGCTCCACTTTTTCTCCACTTTTTTCTCCACTTTTTCTCCTCTTATGCTCCACTTTTTCTCCACTTTTTCTCCACTTTTTCTCCTCTTATGCTCCACTTTTTCTCCACTTTTTCTCCTCTTATTCTCCACTTTTTCTCCACTTTTTCTCCACGTTTTCTCCACTTTTTTCTCCACTTTTTCTCCTCTTATGCTCCACTTTTTCTCCACTTTTTCTCCACTTTTTCTCCACTTTTTCTCCACTTTTTCTCCACTTTTTCTCCTCTTAATCTCCACTTTTTCTCCACTTTTTCTCCACTTTTTCTCCACTTTTTCTCCACGTTTTCTCCACGTTTTCTCCACTTTTTCTCCACGTTTTCTCCACGTTTTCTCCACGTTTTCTCCACGTTTTCTCCACGTTTTCTCCACTTTTTTCTCCACTTTTTCTCCTCTTAATCTCCACTTTTTCTCCACTTTTTCTCCACTTTTTCTCCACTTTTTCTCCACTTTTTCTCCACTTTTTCTCCACTTTTTCTCCACTTTTTCTCCTCTTATGCTCCACTTTTTCTCCACTTTTTCTCCTCTTATGCTCCACTTTTTCTCCACTTTTTTCTCCACTTTTTCTCCTCTTATGCTCCACTTTTTCTCCTCTTATGCTCCACTTTTTCTCCACTTTTTCTCCACTTTTTCTCCACTTTTTCTCCTCTTATGCTCCACTTTTTCTCCACTTTTTCTCCACTTTTTCTCCTCTTATGCTCCACTTTTTCTCCACTTTTTCTCCACTTTTTCTCCTCTTATGCTCCACTTTTTCTCCACTTTTTTCTCCACTTTTTCTCCTCTTATGCTCCACTTTTTCTCCACTTTTTCTCCTCTTATGCTCCACTTTTTCTCCACTTTTTCTCCACTTTTTCTCCATTTTTTTCTCCACTTATTCTCCACTTTTTCTCCTCTTATTCTCCACTTTTTCTCCACTCTTTCTCCACTTTTTCTCCTCTTATGCTCCACGTTTTCTCCACGTTTTCTCCACTTTTTTCTCCACTTTTTCTCCTCTTATGCTCCACTTTTTCTCCACTTTTTCTCCACTTTTTTCTCCTCTTATGCTCCACTTTTTCTCCTCTTAATCTCCACTTTTTCTCCACTTTTTCTCCACTTTTTCTCCACTTTTTCTCCTCTTATGCTCCACTTTTTCTCCACTTTTTCTCCACTTTTTCTCCACTTTTTCTCCTCTTATGCTCCACTTTTTCTCCACTTTTTTCTCCACTTTTTCTCCTCTTATGCTCCACTTTTTCTCCTCTTATGCTCCACTTTTTCTCCACTTTTTCTCCACTTTTTCTCCACTTTTTCTCCTCTTATGCTCCACTTTTTCTCCACTTTTTCTCCACTTTTTCTCCACTTTTTCTCCACTTATTCTCCACTTTTTCTCCACTTTTTCTCCACTTTTTCTCCATTTTTTTCTCCACTTTTTCTCCACTTTTTCTCCTCTTATGCTCCACTTTTTCTCCACTTTTTCTCCACTTTTTCTCCTCTTAATCTCCACTTTTTCTCCACTTTTTCTCCATTTTTTCTCCACTTTTTCTCCTCTTAATCTCCACTTTTTCTCCACTTTTTCTCCACTTTTTCTCCTCTTATTCTCCACTTTTTCTCCACTTTTTCTCCTCTTATTCTCCACTTTTTCTCCACTTTTTCTCCACGTTTTCTCCACTTTTTTCTCCACTTTTTCTCCTCTTATGCTCCACTTTTTCTCCACTTTTTCTCCACTTTTTCTCCACTTTTTCTCCACTTTTTCTCCTCTTAATCTCCACTTTTTCTCCACTTTTTCTCCACTTTTTCTCCACGTTTTCTCCACGTTTTCTCCACGTTTTCTCCACGTTTTCTCCACGTTTTCTCCACTTTTTTCTCCACTTTTTCTCCTCTTATGCTCCACTTTTTCTCCACTTTTTCTCCACTTTTTCTCCTCTTAATCTCCACTTTTTCTCCACTTTTTCTCCACTTTTTCTCCACTTTTTCTCCACTTTTTCTCCTCTTATGCTCCACTTTTTCTCCACTTTTTCTCCTCTTATGCTCCACTTTTTCTCCACTTTTTTCTCCACTTTTTCTCCTCTTATGCTCCACTTTTTCTCCTCTTATGCTCCACTTTTTCTCCACTTTTTCTCCACTTTTTCTCCACTTTTTCTCCTCTTATGCTCCACTTTTTCTCCACTTTTTCTCCACTTTTTCTCCATTTTTTTCTCCACTTATTCTCCATTTTTTCTCCTCTTATTCTCCACTTTTTCTCCACTTTTTCTCCTCTTATTCTCCACTTTTTCTCCACTTTTTCTCCATTTTTTTCTCCACTTTCTCCACTTTTTCTCCACTTTTTCTCCTCTTATGCTCCACTTTTTCTCCACTTTTTCTCCACTTTTTCTCCTCTTATTCTCCTCTTATTCTCCACTTTTTCTCCTCTTATTCTCCACTTTTTCTCCACTTTTTCTCCACTTTTTCTCCACGTTTTCTCCACTTTTTTCTCCACTTTTTCTCCACTTTTTCTCCACGTTTTCTCCACTTTTTTCTCCACTTTTTCTCCTCTTATGCTCCACTTTTTCTCCACTTTTTCTCCACTTTTTCTCCACTTTTTCTCCTCTTATGCTCCACTTTTTCTCCACTTTTTCTCCACTTTTTTCTCCACTTTTTCTCCTCTTATTCTCCACTTTTTCTCCACTTTTTCTCCACTTTTTTCTCCACTTTTTCTCCTCTTATGCTCCACTTTTTCTCCACTTTTTCTCCACTTTTTCTCCACTTTTTCTCCTCTTATGCTCCACTTTTTCTCCACTTTTTCTCCACTTTTTCTCCTCTTAATCTCCACTTTTTCTCCACTTTTTCTCCACTTTTTCTCCACTTTTTCTCCACTTTTTCTCCTTTTATGCTCCACTTTTTCTCCACTTTTTCTCCACTTTTTCTCCTCTTATGCTCCACTTTTTCTCCACTTTTTCTCCACTTTTTTCTCCACTTTTTCTCCTCTTATGCTCCACTTTTTCTCCACTTTTTTCTCCACTTTTTCTCCTCTTATGCTCCACTTTTTCTCCACTTTTTCTCCACTTTTTCTCCTCTTATGCTCCACTTTTTTCTCCACTTATTCTCCACTTTTTCTCCTCTTATTCTCCACTTTTTCTCCACTTTTTCTCCACTTTTTCTCCTCTTATTCTCCACTTTTTCTCCACTTTTTCTCCACTTTTTCTCCACTTTTTCTCCACTTTTTCCTCCACTTTTTCTCCACTTTTTCTCCTCTTATTCTCCACTTTTTCTCCACTTTTTCTCCACTTTTTCTCCACTTTTTTCTCCACTTTTTCTCCTCTTATGCTCCACTTTTTCTCCACTTTTTCTCCACTTTTTCTCCTCTTAATCTCCACTTTTTCTCCTCTTATGCTCCACTTTTTCTCCACTTTTTCTCCACGTTTTCTCCACGTTTGTTTTCTCCACTTTTTTCTCCACTTTTTCTCCTCTTATGCTCCACGTTTTCTCCACGTTTTCTCCACTTTTTTCTCCACTTTTTCTCCTCTTATGCTCCACTTTTTCTCCACTTTTTCTCCACTTTTTCTCCTCTTAATCTCCACTTTTTCTCCACTTTTTCTCCACTTTTTCTCCACTTTTTCTCCACTTTTTCTCCACTTTTTTCTCCACTTTTTCTCCACTTTTTTCTCCTCTTATGCTCCACTTTTTCTCCACTTTTTCTCCTCTTAATCTCCACTTTTTCTCCACTTTTTCTCCACTTTTTCTCCACTTTTTCTCCTCTTATGCTCCACTTTTTCTCCACTTTTTCTCCACTTTTTCTCCTCTTATGCTCCACTTTTTCTCCACTTTTTTCTCCACTTTTTCTCCTCTTATGCTCCACTTTTTCTCCTCTTATGCTCCACTTTTTCTCCACTTTTTCTCCACTTTTTCTCCACTTTTTCTCCTCTTATGCTCCACTTTTTCTCCACTTTTTCTCCACTTTTTCTCCACTTTTTCTCCACTTTTTCTCCACTTTTTTCTCCACTTTTTCTCCTCTTATGCTCCACTTTTTCTCCACTTTTTCTCCACTTTTTCTCCTCTTAATCTCCACTTTTTCTCCTCTTATGCTCCACTTTTTCTCCACTTTTTCTCCACGTTTTCTCCACGTTTTCTCCACTTTTTTCTCCACTTTTTCTCCTCTTATGCTCCACGTTTTCTCCACGTTTTCTCCACTTTTTTCTCCACTTTTTCTCCTCTTATGCTCCACTTTTTCTCCACTTTTTCTCCACTTTTTCTCCTCTTAATCTCCACTTTTTCTCCACTTTTTCTCCACTTTTTCTCCACTTTTTCTCCACTTTTTCTCCACTTTTTTCTCCACTTTTTCTCCACTTTTTTCTCCTCTTATGCTCCACTTTTTCTCCACTTTTTCTCCTCTTAATCTCCACTTTTTCTCCACTTTTTCTCCACTTTTTCTCCACTTTTTCTCCACTTTTTCTCCTCTTATGCTCCACTTTTTCTCCTCTTATGCTCCACTTTTTCTCCACTTTTTCTCCACTTTTTCTCCTCTTATGCTCCACTTTTTCTCCACTTTTTTCTCCACTTTTTCTCCTCTTATGCTCCACTTTTTCTCCTCTTATGCTCCACTTTTTCTCCACTTTTTCTCCACTTTTTCTCCACTTTTTCTCCTCTTATGCTCCACTTTTTCTCCACTTTTTCTCCACTTTTTCTCCATTTTTTTCTCCACTTATTCTCCACTTTTTCTCCTCTTATTCTCCACTTTTTCTCCACTTTTTCTCCTCTTATTCTCCACTTTTTCTCCACTTTTTCTCCACTTTTTCTCCATTTTTTTCTCCACTTTCTCCACTTTTTCTCCACTTTTTTCTCCACTTTTTCTCCTCTTATGCTCCACTTTTTCTCCACTTTTTCTCCACTTTTTCTCCTCTTATTCTCCACTTTTTCTCCACTTTTTCTCCTCTTATTCTCCACTTTTTCTCCACTTTTTCTCCACGTTTTCTCCACTTTTTTCTCCACTTTTTTCTCCTCTTATGCTCCACTTTTTCTCCACTTTTTCTCCACGTTTTCTCCACGTTTTCTCCACGTTTTCTCCACTTTTTTCTCCACTTTTTCTCCACTTTTTCTCCACTTTTTCTCCACTTTTTCTCCACTTTTTCTCCTCTTATGCTCCACTTTTTCTCCACGTTTTCTCCACTTTTTTCTCCACTTTTTCTCCTCTTAATCTCCACTTTTTCTCCACTTTTTCTCCACTTTTTTCTCCACTTTTTCTCCTCTTATGCTCCACTTTTTCTCCTCTTATGCTCCACTTTTTCTCCTCTTATGCTCCACTTTTTCTCCACTTTTTCTCCACTTTTTCTCCACTTTTTCTCCATTTTTTTCTCCACTTATTCTCCACTTTTTCTCCTCTTATGCTCCACTTTTTCTCCTCTTATGCTCCACTTTTTCTCCACTTTTTCTCCTCTTATGCTCCACTTTTTCTCCACTTTTTCTCCACGTTTTCTCCACTTTTTCTCCTCTTATGCTCCACTTTTTCTCCACTTTTTCTCCACTTTTTCTCCACTTTTTCTCCACTTTTTCTCAATTTTTTTTCTCCACTTTCTCCACTTTTTCTCCACTTTTTTCTCCACTTTTTCTCCTCTTATGCTCCACTTTTTCTCCTCTTAATCTCCACTTTTTCTCCACTTTTTCTCCACTTTTTCTCCACTTTTTTCTCCACTTTTTCTCCTCTTATGCTCCACTTTTTCTCCACTTTTTCTCCACTTTTTCTCCACTTTTTCTCCACTTTTTTCTCCACTTTTTCTCCTCTTATGCTCCACTTTTTCTCCACTTTTTCTCCACTTTTTCTCCTCTTATGCTCCACTTTTTCTCCACTTTTTCTCCACTTTTTCTCCTCTTATGCTCCACTTTTTCTCCACTTTTTCTCCACTTTTTTCTCCACTTTTTCTCCTCTTATGCTCCACTTTTTCTCCACTTTTTCTCCACTTTTTCTCCTCTTATGCTCCACTTTTTCTCCACTTTTTCTCCACTTTTTCTCCATTTTTTTCTCCACTTATTCTCCACTTTTTCTCCTCTTATTCTCCACTTTTTCTCCACTCTTTCTCCACTTTTTCTCCTCTTATTCTCCACTTTTTCTCCACTCTTTCTCCACTTTTTCTCCTCTTATTCTCCACTTTTTCTCCACTTTTTCTCCACTTTTTCTCCACTTTTTCTCCACTTTTTCTCCACTTTTTCTCCACTTTTTCTCCACTTTTTCTCCACTTTTTCTCCACTTTTTCTCCACTTTTTCTCCACTTTTTCTCCACTCTTTCTCCACTTTTTCTCCTCTTATTCTCCTCTTATTCTCCACTTTTTCTCCACTTTTTCTCCACTTTTTCTCCACTTTTTTCTCCACTTTCTCCACTTTTTCTCCACTTTTTCTCCACTTTTTCTCCTCTTATGCTCCACTTTTTCTCCACTTTTTCTCCACTTTTTTCTCCACTTTTTCTCCATTTTTTTCTCCACTTTCTCCACTTTTTCTCCTCTTATGCTCCACTTTTTCTCCACTTTTTCTCCACTTTTTTCTCCACTTTTTCTCCTCTTATGCTCCACTTTTTCTCCACTTTTTCTCCACTTTTTCTCCTCTTATGCTCCACTTTTTCTCCACTTTTTCTCCACTTTTTCTCCATTTTTTTCTCCACTTATTCTCCACTTTTTCTCCTCTTATTCTCCACTTTTTCTCCACTTTTTCTCCACTTTTTCTCCACTTTTTCTCCACTTTTTCTCCACTTTTTCTCCACTTTTTCTCCACTTTTTCTCCACTTTTTCTCCACTTTTTCTCCATTTTTCTCTCCACTTTCTCCACTTTTTCTCCACTTTTTCTCCACTTTTTCTCCTCTTATGCTCCACTTTTTCTCCACTTTTTCTCCACTTTTTTCTCCACTTTTTCTCCACTTTCTCCACTTTTTCTCCACTTTTTCTCCACTTTTTCTCCTCTTATGCTCCACTTTTTCTCCACTTTTTCTCCACTTTTTCTCCTCTTATGCTCCACTTTTTCTCCACTTTTTCTCCACTTTTTCTCCTCTTATGCTCCACTTTTTCTCCACTTTTTCTCCACTTTTTCTCCTCTTATGCTCCACTTTTTCTCCACTTTTTCTCCACTTTTTCTCCACTTTTTCTCCTCTTAATCTCCACTTTTTCTCCTCTTATGCTCCACTTTTTCTCCACTTTTTCTCCACTTTTTCTCCACTTTTTCTCCACGTTTTCTCCACTTTTTTCTCCACTTTTTCTCCTCTTATGCTCCACGTTTTCTCCACGTTTTCTCCACTTTTTTCTCCACTTTTTCTCCTCTTATGCTCCACTTTTTCTCCACTTTTTCTCCACTTTTTCTCCTCTTAATCTCCACTTTTTCTCCACTTTTTCTCCACTTTTTCTCCACTTTTTCTCCACTTTTTCTCCACTTTTTTCTCCACTTTTTCTCCACTTTTTTCTCCTCTTATGCTCCACTTTTTCTCCACTTTTTCTCCTCTTAATCTCCACTTTTTCTCCACTTTTTCTCCTCTTATGCTCCACTTTTTCTCCACTTTTTCTCCACTTTTTCTCCTCTTATGCTCCACTTTTTCTCCACTTTTTTCTCCACTTTTTCTCCTCTTATGCTCCACTTTTTCTCCTCTTATGCTCCACTTTTTCTCCACTTTTTCTCCACTTTTTCTCCACTTTTTCTCCTCTTATGCTCCACTTTTTCTCCACTTTTTCTCCACTTTTTCTCCATTTTTTTCTCCACTTATTCTCCACTTTTTCTCCTCTTATTCTCCACTTTTTCTCCTCTTATTCTCCACTTTTTCTCCACTTTTTCTCCTCTTATTCTCCACTTTTTCTCCACTTTTTCTCCACTTTTTCTCCACTTTTTCTCCACGTTTTCTCCACGTTTTCTCCACTTTTTTTCTCCTCTTATGCTCCACTTTTTCTCCACTTTTTCTCCACTTTTTTCTCCACTTTTTCTCCATTTTTTTCTCCACTTTCTCCACTTTCTCTCCACTTTTTCTCCTCTTAATCTCCACTTTTTCTCCACTTTTTCTCCACTTTTTCTCCTCTTAATCTCCACTTTTTCTCCACTTATTCTCCACTTTTTCTCCTCTTATTCTCCACTTTTTCTCCACTTTTTCTCCACTTTTTCTCCTCTTATTCTCCACTTTTTCTCCACTTTTTCTCCACTTTTTCTCCACTTTTTTCTCCACTTTTTCTCCACTTTTTCTCCACTTTTTCTCCACTTTTTTCTCCACTTTTTCTCCTCTTATGCTCCACTTTTTCTCCTCTTATGCTCCACTTTTTCTCCACTTTTTCTCCACTTTTTCTCCACTTTTTCTCCTCTTATGCTCCACTTTTTCTCCACTTTTTCTCCACTTTTTCTCCATTTTTTTCTCCACTTATTCTCCACTTTTTCTCCTCTTATTCTCCATTTTTTCTCCACTTTTTCTCCTCTTATTCTCCTCTTATTCTCCACTTTTTCTCCACTTTTTCTCCACTTTTTCTCCACTTTTTCTCCACTTTTTCTCCACTTTTTCTCCACTTTTTCTCCACGTTTTCTCCACTTTTTTTCTCCTCTTATGCTCCACTTTTTCTCCACTTTTTCTCCACTTTTTCTCCACTTTTTCTCCTCTTAATCTCCACTTTTTCTCCACTTTTTCTCCACTTTTTCTCCACTTTTTTCTCCACTTTTTCTCCACTTTTTCTCCTCTTATGCTCCACTTTTTCTCCACTTTTTCTCCTCTTAATCTCCACTTTTTCTCCACTTTTTCTCCTCTTATGCTCCACTTTTTCTCCACTTTTTCTCCTCTTATGCTCCACTTTTTCTCCACTTTTTCTCCACTTTTTCTCCATTTTTTTCTCCACTTATTCTCCTCTTATTCTCCACTTTTTCTCCTCTTATGCTCCACTTTTTCTCCACTTTTTCTCCACTTTTTCTCCACTTTTTCTCCACTTTTTCTCCACTTTTTCTCCACTTTTTCTCCACTTATGCTCCACTTTTTCTCCACTTTTTCTCCACTTTTTCTCCACTTTTTCTCCACTTTTTCTCCACTTTTTCTCCACTTTTTCTCCACTTTTTCTCCACTTATGCTCCACTTTTTCTCCACTTTTTCTCCACTTTTTTCTCCACTTTTTCTCCTCTTATGCTCCACTTTTTCTCCACTTTTTCTCCACTTTTTCTCCACTTTTTCTCCACTTTTTCTCCTCTTATTCTCCACTTTTTCTCCACTTTTTCTCCACTTTTTCTCCACTTTTTCTCCACTTTTTCTCCACTTTTTCTCCACTTTTTCTCCACTTTTTCTCCACTTTTTCTCCACTTTTTCTCCACTTATGCTCCACTTATGCTCCACTTTTTCTCCACTTTTTCTCCTCTTATTCTCCACTTTTTCTCCACTTTTTCTCCTCTTATTCTCCACTTTTTCTCCACTTTTTCTCCACTTTTTCTCCACTTTTTCTCCACTTTTTCTCCACTTTTTCTCCACTTTTTCTCCACTTTTTCTCCACTTTTTCTCCACTTTTTCTCCACTTTTTCTCCACTTTTTCTCCACTTTTTCTCCACTTTTTCTCCACTTTTTCTCCACTTATGCTCCACTTATGCTCCACTTTTTCTCCACTTTTTCTCCTCTTATGCTCCACTTTTTCTCCACTTTTTCTCCTCTTATTCTCCACTTTTTCTCCACTTTTTCTCCATTTTTTTCTCCACTTTTTCTCCTCTTATTCTCCACTTTTTCTCCACTTTTTCTCCACTTTTTCTCCACTTTTTCTCCTCTTATTCTCCACTTTTTCTCAATTTTTTTCTCCACTTTCTCCACTTTTTCTCCACTTTTTTTCTCCACTTTTTCTCCTCTTATGCTCCACTTTTTCTCCACTTTTTCTCCTCTTATTCTCCACTTTTTCTCCACTTTTTCTCCTCTTATTCTCCACTTTTTCTCCACTTTTTCTCCTCTTATTCTCCACTTTTTCTCCACTTTTTCTCCACTTTTTTCTCCACTTTCTCCACTTTTTCTCCACTTTTTTCTCCACTTTTTCTCCTCTTATGCTCCACTTTTTCTCCACTTTTTCTCCACTTTTTCTGCTCTTATTCTCCACTTTTTCTCCACTTTTTCTCCACTTTTTCTCCACTTTTTCTCCACTTTTTCTCCACTTTTTCTCAATTTTTTTCTCCACTTTCTCCACTTTTTCTCCACTTTTTTCTCCACTTTTTCTCCTCTTATGCTCCACTTTTTCTCCTCTTAATCTCCACTTTTTCTCCACTTTTTCTCCACTTTTTCTCCACTTTTTTCTCCACTTTTTCTCCTCTTATGCTCCACTTTTTCTCCACTTTTTCTCCACTTTTTCTCCTCTTAATCTCCACTTTTTCTCCACTTTTTCTCCACGTTTTCTCCACGTTTTCTCCACTTTTTTCTCCACTTTTTCTCCTCTTATGCTCCACTTTTTTCTCCACGTTTTCTCCACGTTTTCTCCACGTTTTCTCCACTTTTTTCTCCACTTTTTCTCCTCTTATGCTCCACTTTTTCTCCACTTTTTCTCCACGTTTTCTCCACGTTTTCTCCACTTTTTCTCCTCTTATGCTCCACTTTTTCTCCACTTTTTCTCCACTTTTTCTCCTCTTAATCTCCACTTTTTCTCCACTTTTTCTCCACTTTTTCTCCACTTTTTCTCCACTTTTTCTCCACTTTTTTCTCCACTTTTTCTCCTCTTATGCTCCACTTTTTCTCCACTTTTTCTCCACTTTTTCTCCTCTTATGCTCCACTTTTTCTCCACTTTTTCTCCACTTTTTCTCCTCTTATGCTCCACTTTTTCTCCACTTTTTCTCCACTTTTTTCTCCACTTTTTCTCCTCTTATGCTCCACTTTTTCTCCACTTTTTCTCCACTTTTTCTCCTCTTATGCTCCACTTTTTCTCCACTTTTTCTCCATTTTTTTCTCCACTTATTCTCCACTTTTTCTCCTCTTATTCTCCACTTTTTCTCCACTCTTTCTCCACTCTTTCTCCACTTTTTCTCCTCTTATTCTCCACTTTTTCTCCACTTTTTCTCCACTTTTTCTCCACTTTTTCTCCACTTTTTCTCCATTTTTTTCTCCACTTTCTCCACTTTTTCTCCACTTTTTCTCCACTTTTTCTCCTCTTATGCTCCACTTTTTCTCCACTTTTTCTCCACCTTTTTCTCCACTTTTTCTCCATTTTTTTCTCCACTTTCTCCACTTTTTCTCCACTTTTTCTCCACTTTTTCTCCTCTTATGCTCCACTTTTTCTCCACTTTTTCTCCACTTTTTCTCCACTTTTTTCTCCACTTTTTCTCCTCTTATGCTCCACTTTTTCTCCACTTTTTCTCCTCTTATGCTCCACTTTTTCTCCACTTTTTCTCCACTTTTTCTCCACTTTTTCTCCTCTTATGCTCCACTTTTTCTCCTCTTATGCTCCACTTTTTCTCCACTTTTTCTCCACTTTTTTCTCTACTTTTTCTCCTCTTATGCTCCACTTTTTCTCCACTTTTTCTCCACTTTTTCTCCTCTTATGCTCCACTTTTTCTCCTCTTATTCTCCACTTTTTCTCCACTTTTTCTCCACTTTTTCTCCACTTTTTCTCCACTTTTTCTCCATTTTTTTCTCCACTTTCTCCACTTTTTCTCCACTTTTTCTCCACTTTTTCTCCTCTTATGCTCCACTTTTTCTCCACTTTTTCTCCACTTTTTTCTCCACTTTTTCTCCATTTTTTTCTCCACTTTCTCCACTTTTTCTCCACTTTTTCTCCTCTTATGCTCCACTTTTTCTCCACTTTTTCTCCACTTTTTCTCCACTTTTTCTCCTCTTATGCTCCACTTTTTCTCCTCTTATGCTCCACTTTTTCTCCACTTTTTCTCCACTTTTTCTCCTCTTATGCTCCACTTTTTCTCCTCTTATGCTCCACTTTTTCTCCACTTTTTCTCCACTTTTTCTCCTCTTATGTTCCACTTTTTCTCCACTTTTTCTCCACTTTTTCTCCACTTTTTCTCCACTTTTTCTCCACTTTTTCTCCACTTTTTCTCCACTTTTTCTCCACTTTTTCTCCACTTTTTCTCCACTTATGCTCCACTTATGCTCCACTTTTTCTCCTCTTATGCTCCACTTTTTCTCCACTTTTTCTCCTCTTATTCTCCACTTTTTCTCCACTTTTTCTCCATTTTTTTCTCCACTTTTTCTCCTCTTATTCTCCACTTTTTCTCCACTTTTTCTCCACTTTTTCTCCACTTTTTCTCCACTTTTTCTCCACTTTTTCTCCACTTTTTCTCCACTTTTTCTCCACTTTTTCTCCACTTTTTCTCCACTTTTTCTCCACTTTTTCTCCTCTTATTCTCCACTTTTTCTCAATTTTTTTCTCCACTTTCTCCACTTTTTCTCCACTTTTTTCTCCACTTTTTCTCCTCTTATGCTCCACTTTTTCTCCTCTTATGCTCCACTTTTTCTCCTCTTAATCTCCACTTTTTCTCCACTTTTTTCTCCACTTTTTCTCCACTTTTTTCTCCACTTTTTCTCCTCTTATGCTCCACTTTTTCTCCACTTTTTCTCCACTTTTTCTCCACTTTTTCTCCACTTTTTCTCCTCTTAATCTCCACTTTTTCTCCACTTTTTCTCCACTTTTTCTCCACTTTTTCTCCACTTTTTCTCCTCTTAATCTCCACTTTTTCTCCACTTTTTCTCCACGTTTTCTCCACGTTTTCTCCACTTTTTCTCCTCTTATGCTCCACTTTTTCTCCACGTTTTCTCCACGTTTTCTCCTCTTATGCTCCACTTTTTCTCCACTTTTTCTCCACTTTTTCTCCACTTTTTCTCCACTTTTTCTCCACGTTTTCTCCACGTTTTCTCCACTTTTTCTCCTCTTATGCTCCACTTTTTCTCCACTTTTTCTCCACTTTTTCTCCTCTTAATCTCCACTTTTTCTCCACTTTTTCTCCACTTTTTCTCCACTTTTTCTCCACTTTTTTCTCCACTTTTTTCTCCACTTTTTCTCCTCTTATGCTCCACTTTTTCTCCACTTTTTCTCCACTTTTTCTCCTCTTATGCTCCACTTTTTCTCCACTTTTTCTCCACTTTTTCTCCTCTTATGCTCCACTTTTTCTCCACTTTTTCTCCACTTTTTCTCCACTTTTTTCTCCACTTTTTTCTCCACTTTTTCTCCTCTTATGCTCCACTTTTTCTCCACTTTTTCTCCACTTTTTCTCCTCTTATGCTCCACTTTTTCTCCACTTTTTCTCCACTTTTTCTCCTCTTATGCTCCACTTTTTTCTCCACTTTTTCTCCACTTTTTCTCCTCTTATGCTCCACTTTTTCTCCACTTTTTCTCCACTTTTTCTCCTCTTATGCTCCACTTTTTCTCCACTTTTTCTCCACTTTTTTCTCCACTTATTCTCCACTTTTTCTCCTCTTATTCTCCTCTTATTCTCCACTTTTTCTCCACTCTTTCTCCACTTTTTCTCCACTTTTTCTCCACTTTTTCTCCACTTTTTCTCCACTTTTTTCTCCACTTTTTCTCCACTTTTTCTCCACTTTTTCTCCTCTTATGCTCCACTTTTTCTCCACTTTTTCTCCACTTTTTTTCCATTTTTTTCTCCACTTTCTCCACTTTTTCTCCACTTTTTCTCCACTTTTTCTCCACTTTTTCTCCACTTTTTCTCCACTTTTTCTCCACTTTTTTCTCCACTTTTTCTCCTCTTATGCTCCACTTTTTCTCCACTTTTTCTCCACTTTTTCTCCTCTTATGCTCCACTTTTTCTCCACTTTTTCTCCACTTTTTCTCCACTTTTTCTCCACTTTTTCTCCTCTTATGCTCCACTTTTTCTCCACTTTTTCTCCTCTTATGCTCCACTTTTTCTCCACTTTTTCTCCACTTTTTTCTCCACTTTTTCTCCTCTTATGCTCCACTTTTTCTCCACTTTTTCTCCTCTTATGCTCCACTTTTTCTCCTCCTAATCTCCACTTTTTCTCCTCTTATGCTCCACTTTTTCTCCTCTTATGTTCCACTTATTCTCCACTTTTTCTCCACTTATTCTCCACTTTTTCTCCTCTTATGTTCCACTTTTTCTCCACTTTTTCTCCACTTTTTCTCCACTTTTTCTCCACTTTTTCTCCACTTTTTCTCCACTTTTTCTCCTCTTATGTTCCACTTTTTCTCCACTTTTTCTCCACTTTTTCTCCACTTTTTCTCCTCTTATGCTCCACTTTTTCTCCACTTTTTCTCCACCTTTTTCTCCACTTTTTCTCCATTTTTTTCTCCACTTTCTCCACTTTTTCTCCACTTTTTCTCCACTTTTTCTCCTCTTATGCTCCACTTTTTCTCCACTTTTTCTCCACTTTTTTCTCCACTTTTTCTCCTCTTATGCTCCACTTTTTCTCCACTTTTTCTCCTCTTATGCTCCACTTTTTCTCCACTTTTTCTCCACTTTTTCTCCACTTTTTCTCCACTTTTTCTCCTCTTATGCTCCACTTTTTCTCCTCTTATGCTCCACTTTTTCTCCACTTTTTCTCCACTTTTTTCTCCACTTTTTCTCCTCTTATGCTCCACTTTTTCTCCACTTTTTCTCCACTTTTTCTCCACTTTTTCTCCTCTTATGCTCCACTTTTTCTCCTCTTATTCTCCACTTTTTCTCCACTTTTTCTCCACTTTTTCTCCACTTTTTCTCCACTTTTTCTCCATTTTTTTCTCCACTTTCTCCACTTTTTCTCCACTTTTTCTCCACTTTTTCTCCTCTTATGCTCCACTTTTTCTCCACTTTTTCTCCACTTTTTTCTCCACTTTTTCTCCATTTTTTTCTCCACTTTCTCCACTTTTTCTCCACTTTTTCTCCTCTTATGCTCCACTTTTTCTCCACTTTTTCTCCACTTTTTCTCCACTTTTTCTCCTCTTATGCTCCACTTTTTCTCCACTTTTTCTCCACTTTTTTCTCCACTTTTTCTCCTCTTATGCTCCACTTTTTCTCCACTTTTTCTCCACTTTTTCTCCTCTTATGCTCCACTTTTTCTCCACTTTTTCTCCTCTTATGCTCCACTTTTTCTCCACTTTTTCTCCACTTTTTCTCCTCTTATGTTCCACTTTTTCTCCACTTTTTCTCCACTTTTTCTCCACTTTTTCTCCACTTTTTCTCCACTTTTTCTCCACTTTTTCTCCACTTTTTCTCCACTTTTTCTCCACTTTTTCTCCACTTTTTCTCCACTTATGCTCCACTTATGCTCCACTTTTTCTCCACTTTTTCTCCTCTTATGCTCCACTTTTTCTCCACTTTTTCTCCTCTTATTCTCCACTTTTTCTCCACTTTTTCTCCATTTTTTTCTCCACTTTTTCTCCTCTTATTCTCCACTTTTTCTCCACTTTTTCTCCACTTTTTCTCCACTTTTTCTCCACTTTTTCTCCTCTTATTCTCCACTTTTTCTCCACTTTTTCTCCATTTTTTCTCCACTTTTTCTCCTCTTATTCTCCACTTTTTCTCAATTTTTTTCTCCACTTTCTCCACTTTTTCTCCACTTTTTTCTCCACTTTTTCTCCTCTTATGCTCCACTTTTTCTCCTCTTATGCTCCACTTTTTCTCCTCTTAATCTCCACTTTTTCTCCACTTTTTTCTCCACTTTTTCTCCACTTTTTCTCCTCTTATGCTCCACTTTTTCTCCACTTTTTCTCCACTTTTTCTCCACTTTTTCTCCTCTTAATCTCCTCTTAATCTCCACTTTTTCTCCACTTTTTCTCCACTTTTTCTCCACTTTTTCTCCACTTTTTCTCCACTTTTTCTCCTCTTAATCTCCACTTTTTCTCCACTTTTTCTCCACGTTTTCTCCACGTTTTCTCCACTTTTTCTCCTCTTATGCTCCACTTTTTCTCCACGTTTTCTCCACGTTTTCTCCACGTTTTCTCCACTTTTTCTCCACTTTTTCTCCACTTTTTCTCCACTTTTTCTCCACTTTTTCTCCACTTTTTCTCCACGTTTTCTCCACGTTTTCTCCACTTTTTCTCCTCTTATGCTCCACTTTTTCTCCACTTTTTCTCCACTTTTTCTCCTCTTAATCTCCACTTTTTCTCCACTTTTTCTCCACTTTTTCTCCACTTTTTCTCCACTTTTTTCTCCACTTTTTTCTCCACTTTTTCTCCTCTTATGCTCCACTTTTTCTCCACTTTTTCTCCACTTTTTCTCCTCTTATGCTCCACTTTTTCTCCACTTTTTCTCCACTTTTTCTCCTCTTATGCTCCACTTTTTTCTCCACTTTTTCTCCACTTTTTTCTCCACTTTTTCTCCTCTTATGCTCCACTTTTTCTCCACTTTTTCTCCACTTTTTCTCCTCTTATGCTCCACTTTTTCTCCACTTTTTCTCCACTTTTTTCTCCACTTATTCTCCACTTTTTCTCCTCTTATTCTCCTCTTATTCTCCACTTTTTCTCCACTCTTTCTCCACTTTTTCTCCACTTTTTCTCCACTTTTTCTCCACTTTTTCTCCACTTTTTTCTCCACTTTTTCTCCACTTTTTCTCCACTTTTTCTCCTCTTATGCTCCACTTTTTCTCCACTTTTTCTCCACTTTTTTTCCATTTTTTTCTCCACTTTCTCCACTTTTTCTCCACTTTTTCTCCACTTTTTCTCCACTTTTTCTCCACTTTTTTCTCCACTTTTTCTCCTCTTATGCTCCACTTTTTCTCCACTTTTTCTCCACTTTTTCTCCTCTTATGCTCCACTTTTTCTCCACTTTTTCTCCACTTTTTCTCCACTTTTTCTCCTCTTATGCTCCACTTTTTCTCCACTTTTTCTCCTCTTATGCTCCACTTTTTCTCCACTTTTTCTCCACTTTTTTCTCCACTTTTTCTCCTCTTATGCTCCACTTTTTCTCCACTTTTTCTCCTCTTATGCTCCACTTTTTCTCCTCCTAATCTCCACTTTTTCTCCTCTTATGCTCCACTTTTTCTCCTCTTATGTTCCACTTATTCTCCACTTTTTCTCCACTTATTCTCCACTTTTTCTCCTCTTATGTTCCACTTTTTCTCCACTTTTTCTCCACTTTTTCTCCACTTTTTCTCCACTTTTTCTCCTCTTATGTTCCACTTTTTCTCCACTTTTTCTCCACTTTTTCTCCACTTTTTCTCCACTTTTTCTCCACTTTTTCTCCACTTTTTCTCCACTTTTTCTCCACTTTTGCTCCACTTTTGCTCCACTTTTGCTCCACTTTTGCTCCACTTTTTCTCCACTTTTTCTCCACTTTTTCTCCACTTTTTCTCCTCCTAATCTCCACTTTTTCTCCTCTTATGCTCCACTTTTTCTCCACTTTTTCTCCACTTTTTCTCCTCTTATGTTCCACTTATTCTCCACTTATTCTCCACTTTTTCTCCACTTTTTCTCTACTTTTTCTATGGTCGGTCTACCCATTAGCTCTGCCATGCATAGTGTAGCTCTACACCTACTGCACATGTTACTTTATGATTGACATCTCTTTCGTACCAGAGCTGTCTAAGTCTACTCTGACCCCATATTTGTCATTACTATATTGTCCTTGTACTGTATTATGACATTTGTATCATGTGTTTCATTTCTTGCTGTGTTGCAATTTTTTTGCTGCATCCCAATTGTACCTCTACATTGTTCGAGTTTATGTTATTGTTCTCTCACTCTTATGTGATACTGATTATTGTCATTTTTCATGATTACATGACATGAAGGGTCCGCACTCCTAGAAAATGGGGGATACGTTCCCTGAGTGTCTCCCCCCCATATTCTAGACGGTCCAGAGTCGTCGTGGGACCCCTTTATTTTTTCTCTTACAATAAATTGGTGAAAGAGGAAAATGTTTTGGGGACTGTTTTTTCAAATAAATTTCTTTTGTCGATTTTTTGTTTTTGTTAGTACTGACAGTTTATGATGTTGGGTATCTAATAGACGCCATGACATCACAAACTGCTGGGCTTGATCTCAGGTGACTTTACAGCTAGTATCAACCCGATTTATTACCCCGTTTGCCACTGCACCAGGGCACGGGATGAGCTGGGGTGAAGCGCCAGGATTGGCGCATCTAGTGGATGCGCCACGTCTGGGGTGCCTGCAGCCTGCTATTTTTAGGCTGTGAAGGCCCAATAACTATGGACCTTCCCACCCTGAGAATACCAGACCACAGCTGTCCGCTTTACCTTGGCTGGTGATCCAATTTGGGGGGTCCCCTACTTTTGTGTAATTATTAATATTTATAAAATAATTATAAAAAAGAGCCTGAGGGGACCTCCACATTGGATCCCCAACCACGGTAAAGCTGCCAGCTGTGGTTTTCAGGCTACAGCCGTCTGCTTTACCCTAGCTGGCTATCAAAAATGGGGGGACCCAACGTAATTTTTTTTTTTTTAACTATTTTTTAAATAGAAAAAATTAATGGGCTTCCCTGTATTTTGATTGCCAACCAAGGTAACGGCAGGCAGATGGGGGTGGCAACCCATAGCTGTCTGCTTTATCTGCGCTGAGAATCAAAAATACCGCGGAGCGCTACGTCATTTTTTTAAAGATTTATTTTTACAGCACTGATGTCCAGCAATCAAAATACAGGGAAGCCCATTTTATTTTTAGTTATTTAAATAAATAATTAAAAAAAATATATGTTAGCTCCCACTGCATTTTTTGTATTGCTAGCTAAGGGTAATCCAAGCAGCTACTGGCTGCTAACCCCCACTGCTTGGTGTTACCTTCACTGGCAATGGAAAATCCAGGGAAGCATTTTTTTTTTTTTTTGCCAAAAAGCTACAAAAAAAAGGACGTGAGCTTCGCCATATTTTTGTATGCTAGCCAGGTATAGCAGGCAGGTGCTGGAAGAGTTGGATACAGCGCCAGAAGATGGCGCTTCTATGAAAATGCCATTTTCTGAGGTGGCTGCAGACTGCAATTCGCAGCAGTGGGGCCCAGAAAGCTCAGGCCAACCGGTGGTGCGGATTCCAATCCCAGCTGCCTAGTTGTACCTGGCTAGACACAAAAATGGGGCAAAGCCTACGTCATTTGTTTTCTAATTATTTCATGAAATTCATGAAATAATAAAAAAAGGGCTTCCCTTTATTTTTGGTTCCCAGCCGGGTACAAATAGGCAACTGGGGGTTGGGGGCAGCCGTACCTGCCTGCTGTACCTGGCTAGCATACAAAAATATGGCGAAGCCACATAATTTTTTCAGGGGGCAAAAAACTTCTGCATACAGTCCTGGATGGAGTATGCTGAGCCTTGTAGTTCTGCAGCTGCTGTCTGTCTGTATGGAGAAGAGCAGACAGCAGCTGCAGAACTACAAGGCTCAGCATACTCCATCCAGGACTGTATGCAGAAGTTTTTTGCCCACCAAAAAAATGACGTGGGCTTCGCCATATTTTTGTATGCTAGCCAGGTACAGCTGGCAGCCACGGGCTGCCTCCAACCCCCAGTTGCCTATTTGTACCCGGCTGGGAACCAAAAATATAGGGAAGCCCGTTTTTTTTAATTATTTCACTTATTTCATGAAATAATTAAAAAACAAATGACGTGGGCTTCGCCCTATTTTTGTGTCCAGCCGGGTACAACTAGGCAGCTGGGGATTGGAATCCGCAGCACAGGTTAGCCCGAGGTTTGTGGGCGCCTCTGCTGCGGATTTCAGTCCGCAGCCGTCCCAGAAAATGGCGCTCTCATAGAAGCGCCATCATCTGGCGCTGTATCCAACTCTTCCAACAGCCCTGGAGCCGGGTGGCTTGTTGGGTAATCATGAGTTAATACTGGCTTTGTTTTACCAGCCAGTATTAAGCCAGAGATTCTTAATGTCAGGCACGTTTGACCCGGCCATTAAGAATCTCCAATAAAGGGTTAAAAAAAGACACCACACAGAGAAAAAATACTTTAATAGAAATAAATACACAGACACATTAGAGACTCCATCTTTATTACCCCTGTCAGCCCTCCACGATCCTGCTCTTCTGTCTTCTTTCTTTCTAGTGTAGTAGTAGTGACGATTGTAGTGAGGGGCATCACTTGGGGCTGGGGAACCTCCATCCTAACTACAATGCTCACTACAATCGGGAAGCAGCGTGCAGCCTTCACTCAGTGAGTGATCACTGCTGGCTGCTAGCGGTAACGCTGACAGACGCGTTACCATAGCAACGGTGCTCCCGGAGCCGCGGTTAGCGGTGACGTCACCGCTAACTGCGTTGCTATGGCAACGGTGATCTCCGTTAATGACCGGCTGTGTCAGCCGGTCCCTAACGGAACGGGGAGTCGACCGTGTGCTAGAGCATGTCGCCGGTACACGGCGATACACATATGTGCACCGTGTACCGGAGAGATGCACTCGCAGGTCCTACATGACGTGTCATAGTCATGTGACCAGTCTGTAGCCAATGAGATAATAGCCACGTGACTGGTCACATGGCTATTTTGACGTCACGATAGGTCCTGCTTCTCTGCTGGCAGTGCAGGTCACCGGGAGGATTCAGCGATCATCGGATGGAATAGCGGCAGGAGACAGAGTGCAGAAGGGATCGCGAGGACCGGTAAGTGTTATGGCAATGTTTATTAACTGTTTGTGTACATTTATAATGCATTTTTATGTGTTTGTGATTGCCTCCCATTATAGCCTATACGTTCGAGTTCGGTTCGTCGAACGTTCGACGAACCGAACTCGAACGGGACCCCCGTTCGGCGAACCGGCCTCGAGCCGAACCGGGACCGGTTCGCTCATCTCTAGTCTCCAGTCACCTAGAATCACTGCAGACTTTTATCACAAACCTGGACAATCCCTTAAATGCTACTAACAAATACTAATGTAGAAACCCTTGTGGCAATGTAATTTTCTAAGTTATGGATTGCTACATGTGTACAGGATGAGAACCAGTAAAAAGTACATAAATACATCACCAGAACTAACAGCAATGCTAAAATACATCACTAGCACCCTCACCAGTAAAGCAATACATCACCAGAATACATCAATACATGACTACAGCACCAAGTTAGTACAACAAATATATTGTAATGTCAGGTCAGCCCCATATACATTTGTATCACATGAATTAACAACTCCCTGTATGTCCTTAACAATTGTAAGAAAATGATGGGAGTTGTTGTTATCAGTATTTATCAGACTTTGGACCATACAGGAACCACAGTCCTGATGAGACAGTCTGTATCACAATTAAACATTTACATCCCGGTACGTTGCAGGTGACATCTTCTCTGCTCAAAGTCATCCTATTCTTTCTTCTCCATCTTGTCCAGATGTTATGATGACTTTTCACATCCACAGCTCGTCTCTGCAGACTTCCATCCTCTCCGGTCTTCTGCAGCACATCTCGACTTTGTGCCCTTAAAAATAGCAGAATAATTATAATGCTCCTAAATAAGGATATGATCTACGCTGTGTACCTGAATAAATAACTGCACCCTACAGTGTTCCCTGCACAAAATATGACCCCACACACACACACACCACACACACACCCCCTCTTCCTTCAGTACTGGGCCCTCTCTTCACACTGTCCTCTACACTGTGTCCCCATTACACTTCCAAGTGTATATACCGTGCCCAGTCGTCACACTCCCACTTCTGAGTTGTACCTTCACAATGTCTGTCATGCTGTCCCCTCTCTATACTGGCCTGATCCTCAGTACCAAAATCATTATACTGTTTCTCTGTCTCACTTTCCCCTCCTCGGCATACTGTGCCCTCCATACTGTGCCCTCACACTGGCCACCATGCTGCCCCTTCTCTATACTGCCTACCTCCTTCACTATCCAGTCACTTTCCTGTACCTCGGTCTCAAATTCCCCCACGTCAACATACTGTGCTCTCCATAATGTGCCCTCACAGTGGCCACCATGCTGCACCTTCTCTATACTGCCTACCTCCTTCACTATCCAGTCACTTTACTGTACCTCCGTCTCAAATTCCCCCACCTCAACATACTGTGCTCTCCATAATGTGCCCACACAGTAGCCACCGTGCTGCACCTTCTCTATATTGCTTATCCTCCACACTACCCAGTCTCTATACTATGCCCCCTCCCTCACACTTTTCTCCACCATTACTATCCACTTACAATTTTCTCCCACCATACTGCCGCCTCACATTTTTCTCCCATCACACCTTTCTCTTCCATACTGTCTCCTAATACATCCCCCAGATCCAGATTCTATCTTACGGTCTACTGTCTACACATTTCCACATATTTATACTGTCTCCCCACTCATTTTACCCTTCACCTTACAATATCTAAAATCTTTCAAACTTCTTGTCTCCATACTGTCCTCTCACAATAAATTACATTGCAAATCTTTGGTTTCTTAAGCTCCATTGGAGCCCTTACTGTACCAATCTTCACCGTGCACAGGTAAGTGATGTTAGCTGTGCAGTCAGATGACCTTGACTGCCAGCATTATCAGGTTACAATTGTACTCTGATCTGACAGGTGTGAGCACAACTGAATTCGGGGAGCCGGTGTGCCGCACCTTCTGTAAGCCGGCGCACTGCACTTCTCTTCACCAGCTGTCTGTTTTACAACCAGCTCGGAGAACGGCTGAATCCCACTCCAGGGGAGACAAACTGCAGCTCTCTGCACCGCCACATCAGATGGTCTGATGTTGCACCCCCTGAAGGCTGTGCAGGGGGGCAAATGTGCCAACTGCTCCCCAAAAGGTACATCCCTGTACAGTATACAGGAGAATACATGATTGGCACATGATATACTGTGATACAGACATGAGAGGTTATGTGACGCCCTGGCAAAACCAGTTTGTCACAGAGACTGCACAAATCTTTTAGGTGCAGGACTCCATCCTCCTTGGCATACCAACCAAACCCAAATGGTGACACCCACCTAGGGGTCCTGAGGTGTTCTGGGAGGGAAGACAACAGACAGTTACTGACAGAAGTGATAGGAGTGTGGAGTGACAGGGTAGTCAGGGGTTGGAGCTTCTGGACTACCGAACTACTAGGTGACAGTCGGCAGACAGGGCCACAGGTGACAGAGATCCAGTTGCGGGAGACCTTAGTGGACAGGGGCAGGGTTGTAGCCCGCCACTGCCGACAGCAGGAATCCGGTCCGGAGGCAGTGCACAGTCGGGGTGCCTGGACCCTAGGGCGAGGACTGCTTCAAGCCCCTTGTCAATTAGCCAGCAAGGGACAAAATTCCACGTCTTGTCCCACCAGCAAGCCCAGAGAGCGAGACGAAAGCCCAACGAGGGGGATAGGGCTCTGCAATTGCCTGCTAAGATCTCACGGGTCAGTTCTCGCGGGCCACAGCTCCCAACACACAGAATCACCGGGAGTGGACTTCCCCGTTTCAAGCTAAATAGTCAAACTGAAGACACAAACACTAAGTGCAGGAGGAAGGGACCCCTGTTTGCTGTACCAGGGTGTGGGACCTGAATACATCCGCCGGAGGTCACCGGTCACTGGCAATTTGGTTTACCATTGGACTCGGTGTACTCCCAGTTCCAGAGAAATTCACACAATTACCACCCGGTCTAGCCCTACAGAACACGCTCCGCAGCACCCTTTCCCATACACTTGGGCCCCAGGACAACACCTCCCCTACCCGTGGATGGGATACCATCCTGCTGCCCCGCTCCATCAGCCCCGGGCGTCCCATACCAAGGCAGCGGCGGTGTCACCAACTATCACCGCAACCCACGGGTGGCGTCATTGACAAACTCTTCCCCTGTAAATACCCCCCTTTTTTTATTGTTTTGGGCGACGGGCTGCTGCACGAGCCTCGGATCTGGCTGCCACTCGAGCCCTAGCCACGATCCCGGATCCGAGCGCCTCGGGTAGCCTTCCCTGACGTGGTCAGTCACCCCCTGCCCGCGACAGTTATACAATATACACATTGTTACAGTATAACAGTGTGATGTGCATATCTTACACTAATCTGTACACTGGATGTGGTATATCATGTACACAGATATACAGTGCCCTGTAATGATCACATCTGGACCTATAGGACCTCACAAATACAATATGGGCCATACAATATAATCTGTGACAGCCTGCAGGCTCAGATGTGATCAGCTAGTGCATGATTCTGTGTAGGGATGTCTGTGCTCTCTGCTGGGGCTCAATGTGAGTTATTGCAGGGGTCAGAGCCAGGGCTGTGGAGTCTGAGTCGTGAAGTCGAAGTCGGAGCTGGAGCTCATTTTGGTGGAGTCGGTATAAAATGCATAGACTCAGACTCCTAAAATATATAATAAATTGGGCACAGTAGTGCAATACAGAATGTGCTGAATATTTTTTCATAGGAATTTGGGAAAGTTATGAAATGTCCTATAAATGGCTGTTCTATTCCTGATCTAAGGCTATTCACACACAGCGTTTTTGCTGCGTTTTTTGAGGATATGTTTGTCAGCTGCAAAAGCAGATCAGCTTTTTAAAAAACCGCATCACCTGAAAGGTTTGTGAGCTCATAAATAATGCTTTCAATAGCAAAAGCAGATTAAAAAAAGGCCACACAGACTGACATGCTCATTCTTTGTGAGGATCCTCACAAAACGATGTGTCTGAATGTCCTATCTTGAAACCCATTGCCTTTGCTGGGATGCCCAGAGTCACTGCATTTCACTGAATTATTTTGCCATCAATGTTCGATATGTTTGTAACAAGAAAGAAATTGTTAGCAAGACACTGGCAGTAAAAGACACTAAAGGCCCCGTCACACTAAGCAACATCGCTAGCAACATCGCTGGTAACGAACAACTTTTGTGACGTTGCTAGCGATGTTGCTGTGTGTGACATCCAGCAACAACCTGGCCCCTGCTGTGAGGTCGTTGGTTGTTGCTGAATGTCCTGGGCCATTTTTTAGTTGTTGCTGTCCTGCTGTGAAGCACAGATCGCTGTGTGTGACAGCGAGACAGCAACAACTAATGTGCAGTGAGCAGGGAGCCGGCTTCTGCGGAGGCTGGTAACTAATGTAAACATCGGGTAACCAAGAAGCCCTGTCCTTGGTTACCCGATATTTACCTTTGATACCAGCCTCCTCCGCTCTCACTGCCTGTGCTGCCGGCTCCAGCTCTGTGCACATGTAGCTGCAGCACACATCAGGTAATTAACCCGATGTGTGCTGTAACTAGGAGAGCAAGGAGCCAGCACTAAGCAGTGTGCGCTGCTCCCTGCTCTGTGCACATTTAGCTGCAGCACACATCAGGCAATTAACCCGATGTGTGCTGTAACTAGGAGAGCAAGGAGCCAGCGCTAAGCATTGTGCGCTGCTCCCTGCTCTGTGCACATTTAGCTGCAGCACACATCGGGTTAATTAACCTGATGTGTGCTGTAACTAGGAGACTGGGGGCTGGTCACTGGTTGCTGGTGAGCTCACCAGCAACTCGTGTAGCCACGCTCCAGCGATCCCTGCCAGGTCAGGTTGCTGGTGGGATCGCTGGAGCGTCGCAGTGTGACAGCTCACCAGCAACCTCCTAGCAACTTACCAGCGATCCCTATCGTTGTTGGGATCGCTGGTAAGTTGCTTAGTGTGACTGGACCTTAAAGCTCATCACACCAGCCAGTTTCTCCAGGCCTTAGTGGAAAAAGTTTTGCAAGATTACGAACTCAAAAAAGAACAGGTTCTTGCTATTGTAACGGACAATACTTCAAACATGATAAGTACAATTAAACTGATGAATGAGAGTAATGAACAACCGCTAGAAGAAAATTTAGGATTTAGTATGTTAGAGATGGAAGGCCACAGTGCTGTTCATGTAACTGAGGAACAAACAGATATTACAAAAGAAGAACAGCAAAATGATACTTTAGGATTAAATGATCTTGTTAAAACTGTTGAGGAGAGCCATAAGATGAAATACTTAATTAACTTCTAGACATAGAGCACTGTGAGAAGTGTGTTCAATGAAATGAATTCTCTATACATAAGCCAGTCAGTTTTCAGAGGAACCCAAAAATGGCCCCCAATGACATCACAGACCAAACCATCAGCATGGATCCACCAGATGATGTCCCTCTCATCACCATCATCATGGATTCATCCACTGAAGTCAGACCCGCCCATCAACAACACAGATCTCCCCATTCGCTAGCCCATGAACTGTCCCACTAAATGGGCATACCTGAACTTGTGTACGCCCCTAGCCTACATCAAGAGGATGCATGCTTGTACTCGCTCTGTTCGGTGCCATTTTTACTGTGACCAGGAAGAGATTTCATATCAGACTGTGTCTGGTGTGAATTCTTTATGCATGCACTTGGTATATACCAATAAGGCCAGGCAGTAGGCAACTAGTGATCTCTGATTAAGAGTTCACCTCAACAAAACTGCTTCAAAACACTTTCATATTCATCACATGCGCTGTGTTATGCACACGCTGCAGCTAGCAATAAGAGTCTGCAAGAGGGACCCCGGTTTCACACATCCGGCTTTTCGCCGGTTTGGCGGATGCGGCGCACTCCAGTATAGTGTATACAGTACAGTGGCAGCGCGACAAACGCCGGTCACATCCGCCAAACCGGCGAAAAGCCGGGTGTGAAACTGTAGGCATGTGTGTGTGTGTGTGTGTGTGTAGGCATGTGTGTGTGTGTGTGTGTAGGCATGTGTGTAGGCGTGTGTGTGTGTGTGTGTAGGAGTGTGTAGGCGTGTGTGTGTAAGCGTGTGTGTGTGTAGGCATATGTGTGTGTGTGTGTGTGGGCGTGTGTGTGTGTGTGGGCGTGTGTGTGTGTGTGGGAGTGTGTGTAGGCATGTTTGTGTGTGTGGGTGTAGGCGTGTGTGTGTGTGTAGGCATGTTTGTGTGTGTGGGTGTAGGCGTGTGTGTGTGTGTAGGCATGTGTGTCTGTGTAGGCGTGGGCGTGTGTGTAGGCGTGTGTGTGTAGGCATGTGTGTGGGTGCAGGCATGTGTGTGGGTGCAGGCATGTGTGTGGGTGCAGGCATGTGTGTGGGTGCAGGCGTGTGTGTGTAGGCGTGTGTGTGTGTGAAGGCGTGAGTGTGGGCGTGTGTGTGTGTCTAGGCGTGTGTGTCTAGGCGTGTGTGGGCGTGTGTGTGTGTAGGCGTGAGTGTGTGTGTCTAGGCGTGTGTGTGTGTGCGTGTGTGTGTGTGTGTGTGTGTGTGTAGGCGTGAGTGTGTGTGTAGGCGTGTGTGTGTTTGTAGGCGTGTAGGCGTGAGTGTGGGCGTGAGTGTGGGCGTGTGTGTCTAGGCGTGTGTGTGTAGGCGTGAGTGTGTGTGTAGGCGTGTGTGTGTGTGTAGGCGTGTGTGTGTGGGCGTGTGTGTGTGTGTGTAGGCGTGAGTGTGTATGTAGGCGTGTGTATGCATGTGTGTGTAGGCGTGTGTGTGTGTGTAGGCGTGGGCGCGCGTGTGTGTGTGTCTAGGCGTGTGTGTGTCTAGGCGTGTGTGTGTGTCTAGGCGTGTGTAGGCATGTGTGTGTGGGCGTGTGTGTGTGTGTGTGTGTAGGCGTGTGTGTGTGTGTGTAGGCGTGTGTGTGTGTGTGTAGGCGTGTGTGTGTGTAGGCGTGTGTAGGCGTGTGTGTGTGGGCGTGTGTGTGTGGGCGTGTGTGTGTAGGCGTGAGTGTGTATGTAGGCATGTGTATGCGTGTGTGTGTGTAGGTGTGGGCGCGCGCGCGTGTGTGTGTGTAGGCGTGTGTGTGTGTAGGCGCGTGTGTGTGTGTAGGCGTGTGTGTGTGGGCGTGGGCGTGTGTGTAGGCGTGTGTGTGTGTAGGCGTGTGTAGGCGTGTGTGTGTGGGCGTGTGTGTGTGGGCGTGTGTGTGTGGGCGTGAGTGTGTATGTAGGCATGTGTATGCGTGTGTGTGTGTAGGTGTGGGCGCGCGCGCGTGTGTGTGTGTGTGTGTAGGCGTGTGTGTGTGTAGGCGCGTGTGTGTGTGTAGGCGTGTGTGTGTGTAGGCGCGTGTGTGTGTGTAGGCGTGTGTGTGTGGGCGTGGGCGTGTGTGTGGGCGTGTGTGTGGGCGTGGGCGTGTGTGTAGGCGTGTGTGTGTGGGCGTGGGCGTGTGTGTGGGCGTGTGTGTGGGCGTGGGCATCTGTGTAGGCGTGGGCGTCTGTGTAGGCGTGGGCGTCTGTGTAGGCGTGGGCGTCTGTGTAGGCGTGGGCGTCTGTGTAGGCGTGGGCGTCTGTGTAGGCGTGGGCGTCTGTGTAGGCGTGGGCGTCTGTGTAGGCGTGGGCGTCTGTGTAGGCGTGGGCGTCTGGGCGTCTGTGTAGGCGTGTGTGTGGGGGCATGTGTGTGTGTAGGCATGTGTGTGTGTAGGCGTGTGTGTAGGCATGTGTGTAGGCATGTGTGTGTGTGTGTAGGCGTGTGTGTAGGCGTGTGTGTGTAGGCGTGAGTGTGTGTAGGCGTGTGTGTGAAGGCGTGAGTGTGGGCGTGTGTGTGTGTCTAGGCGTGTGTGTGTGTCTAGGCGTGTGTAGGCATGTGTGTGGGCGTGTGTGTGTGGGCGTGTGTGTGTGTGTAGGCGTGTGTGTGTAGGCGTGAGTGTGGGCGTGTGTGTCTAGGCGTGTGTGTGTGTAGGCGTGTGTAGGCATGTGTGTGGGCGTGTGTGTGTGTGTGTGTAGGCATGTGTGTCTGTGTAGGCGTGGGTAGGTGTGTGTGTGTCTGTGTAGGCGTGGGTAGGTGTGTGTGTGTGTGTGTAGGCGTGTGTGTGTGTAGGCGTGTGTGTGTGTAGGCGTGTGTGTGTGTAGGCGTGTGTGTGTGTAGGCGTGTGTGTGCGCGCGTGTGTGTAGGCGTGTGTGTGTGCGTGTGTAGGCGTGCGTGTGTAGGCGTGTGTGTAGGCATGCGTGTGTGTAAGTGTGTGTAAGCGTGTGTGTGTGTAGGCGTGTGTGTGGGCGTGGGTGTAGGCGTGTGTGTGGGTGTGTGTAGGCATGTGTGTGTGTAGGCGTGTGTAAGCGTGTGTGTGTGTAGGAGTGTGTGTGTGGGCGTGTGTGTGTAGGCAGGCATGTGTGTCTGTGTAGGCATGTGTGGGTGTGTGTGTAGGCGTGTGTGTGTGTCTGTCTAGGCGTGTGTGTGTAGGCGTGTGTGTGTAGGCGTGTGTGTGTGTGTGTGTAGGCGTGTGTGTGTGTGTGTAGGCATGCGTGTGTGTAGGCATGTGTGTGTGTAGGCGTGTGTGTGTGTGTAAGCGTGTGTGTGTAGGCGTGTGTGTAGTCGTGTGTGTGTAGGCGTGTGTGTAGGCATGTGTATGTAGGCAGGCGTGTGTGTCTGTGTAGGCATGTGTGTGTGTAGGCGTGTGTGTAGGCATGTGTCTGTGTAGGTGCGTGTGTGTAGGCGCGTGTGTGTGTGTGTGTGTGTAGGCGCGTGTGTGTGTGTGTGTCTGTCTAGGCGTGTGTGTGTAGGAATGTGTGTGTAGGCGTGTGTGTGTGTAGGCATGCGTGTGTGTAGGCGTGTGTGTGTGTAGGCGTGTGTGTGTGTGTAAGCGTGTGTGTGTAGGGGTGTGTGTGGGCATGTGTGTAGGCGTGTGTGTGTGTGTGTAGTCGTGTGTGTGTAGGCGTGTGTGTAGACATGTGTGTGTGTAGGCGTGTGTGTGGGCGTGTGTATGTAGGCAGGCGTGTGTGTTTGTGTAGGCATGTGTGGGTGTAGGCATGTGTGTGTAGGCATGTGTGTGTGTGTAGGCGTGTGTGTGTGTAGGCATGTGTGTAGGCGTAGGCATGTGTGTGTGTAGGCGTGTGTGTCTGTGTAGGCGCGTGTGTGTGTAGGCGTGTGTGTGTGTGTAGGCGTGTGTGTAGGCGTGTGTGTGTGTAGGCGTGTGTGTCTGTGCAGGCATGTGTGTGTGTGTGCAGACGTGTGTGTAGGCGTGTGTGTGTGTAGGTGTGTGTGTGTGTAGGCGTGTGTGTGTGTGTAGGCGTGTGTGTGTGTGTAGGCGTCTGTGTGTGTGTAGGCGTCTGTGTGTGTGTAGGCGTCTGTGTGTGTGTAGGCGTCTGTGTGTGTGTAGGCGTCTGTGTGTGTAGGCGTCTGTGTGTGTAAGCATGTGTGTAGGCATGTGTGTGTGTAGGCATGTGTGTGTGTGTGTAGGCGTGTGTGTGTGTAGGCATCTGTGTGTGTGTAGGCATGTGTGTGTGTAGGCATCTGTGTGTAGGCATTTGTGTGTGTGTGTAGGCATCTGTGTGTGTGTGTAGGCATCTGTGTGTGTGTGTAGGCATCTGTGTGTGTGTGTGTAGGCATCTGTGTGTGTGTGTGTAGGCATCTGTGTGTGTGTGTGTAGGCGTGTGTGTGTGTGTAGGCGTGTGTGTGTGTAGGCATGAGTGTGTGTATGCATCTGTGTGTAGGCATCTGTGTGTAGGCATCTGTGTGTGTGTGTAGGCATCTGTGTGTGTGTGTAGGCATCTGTGTGTGTGTGTAGGCATGTGTGTGTGTGTAGGCATGTGTGTGTGTGTAGGCATGTGTGTGTGTGTAGGCATGTGTGTGTGTGTGTGTGTAGGCGTGTGTGTGTGTAGGCGTGTGTGTGTGTAGGCGTGTGTGTGTGTAGGCGTGTGTGTGTGTAGGCGTGTGTGTGTGTAGGCGTGTGTGTGTGTGTAGGCGTGTGTGTGTGTGTAGGCGTGTGTGTGTAGGCATGTGTAGGCATCTGTGTGTGTGTGTAGGCGTGTGTGTGTGTGTAGGCGTGTGTGTGTGTAGGCGCGTGTGTGTGTAGGCGCGTGTGTGTGTGGGCGCGTGTGTGTGTAGGCGCGTGTGTGTGTGGGCGCGTGTGTGTGTGGGCGCGTGTGTGTGTGGGCGCGTGTGTGTGTGGGCGCGTGTGTGTGTGGGCGCGTGTGTGTAGGCATGTGTGTGTAGGCATGTGTGTGTAGGCATGTGTGTGTAGGCATGTGTGTGTAGGCATCTGTGTGTAGGCATCTGTGTGTAGGCATCTGTGTGTAGGCATTTGTGTGTGTGTGTAGGCATCTGTGTGTGTGTGTAGGCATCTGTGTGTGTGTGTGTAGGCATCTGTGTGTGTGTGTGTAGGCGTGTGTGTGTGTGTAGGCGTGTGTGTGTGTGTAGGCATGTGTGTGTGTGTAGGCGTGTGTGTGTGTAGGCATGTGTGTGTGTAGGCATCTGTGTGTAGGCATCTGTGTGTAGGCATTTGTGTGTGTGTGTAGGCATCTGTGTGTGTGTGTAGGCATCTGTGTGTGTGTGTAGGCATGTGTGTGTGTGTAGGCATGTGTGTGTGTAGGCATGTGTGTGTGTGTGTGTGTAGGCGTGTGTGTGTGTAGGCGTGTGTGTGTGTGTAGGCATGTGTGTGTGTGTAGGCGTGTGTGTGTAGGCGTGTGTGTGTAGGCATCTGTGTGTAGGCATCTGTGTGTAGGCATGTGTAGGCATCTGTGTGTGTGTGTAGGCGCGTGTGTGTGTGTAGGCGCGTGTGTGTGTAGGCGCGTGTGTGTGTGGGCGCGTGTGTGTGTGGGCGCGTGTGTGTGTGGGCGCGTGTGTGTGTGGGCGCGTGTGTGTGTGGGCGCGTGTGTGTAGGCATGTGTGTGTAGGCATGTGTGTGTAGGCATGTGTGTGTGTGTGTAGGCATGCGTGTGTGTAGGCGTGTGTGTGTGTGTGTAGGCATGCGTGTGTAGGCATGTGTGTGTGTGTAGGCGTGTGTGTGTAGGTGTGTGTAGGCGTGTGGGTGTGTAGGCATGTGTGTGTGTGTGTAGGCGTGTGTGGGTGTGTAGGCGTGTGTGTGTAGGCTTGTGTGTGTGTGTAGGCATCTGTGTGTGTGTAGGCAACTGTGTGTGTGTGTGTGTGTAGGCATGTGTGTGTGTAGGCGTGTGTGTGTGTGTAGGCAAGTGTGTGTGTGTGTGTGTGTGTAGGCAGGCGTGTGTGTGTGTATGCATGTGTGTGTGTGTGTGTGTGTGTGTATGTGTGTGTATGCATGTGTGTATGCATGTGTGTGTATAGGCATGTGTGTGTGTATAGGCATGTGTATGGGTGTGTGTGGAGGTGTGTGTGGGGGTGTGTATAGGCATGTGTGTGTGTGTATAGGCATGTGTGTGTGTATAGGCATGTGTGTGTGTGTATAGGCATGTGCGTGTGTGTATGCGTGTGCGTATGTGCATGTGTGTGTATGCATGTATGCATGTGTGTATGCATGTGTGTATGCGTGTGTGTGTGGGTGTGTATGCGTGGGTGTGTGTGTATGCATGTGTGTGTGTGTGTATGCGTGTGTGGAGGCGTGTGGGTGGAGGCATGTGTGTGTGTGTATAGGCGTGGGTGTGTGTGTGTGTGTGTGGGGGTGTGTGTAGGTGTGTGTGTAGGCATGTGTGTGTGGGGGTGTGTGTGTGTTTTGGGGGAAGGTATGTTTTGTGCAATGTGTGTGTTGCGCGGTATGTGCATATATTTGTGTGGTTGTCTGTGTGTGGTTGTCTGTGTGTGGTTGTCTGTGTGTGTGTGTGTGCGTGTGGTTGTCTGTGTGTGCGTGTGGTTGTCTGTGTGTGCGTGTGGTTGTCTGTGTGTGCGTGTGGTTGTCTGTGTGTGCGTGTGGTTGTCTGTGTGTGCGTGTGGTTGTCTGTGTGTGCGTGTGGTTGTCTGTGTGTGCGTGTGGTTGTCTGTGTGTGCGTGTGGTTGTCTGTGTGTGCGTGTGGTTGTCTGTGTAGGGCGGTGTCTGTGTAGGGCGGTGTCTGTGTAGGGCGGTGTCTGTGTAGGGCGGTGTCTGTGTAGGGCGGTGTCTGTGTAGGGCGGTGTCTGTGTAGGGCGGTGTCTGTGTAGGGCGGTGTCTGTGTAGGGCGGTGTCTGTGTAGGGCAGTGTCTGTGTAGGGCGGTGTCTGTGTAGGGCGGTGTCTGTGTAGGGCGGTGTTCGTGGTTCCCAGTGTGTGTGTGGTGTGTTCTGCGGTGCGGTGCTGTTTTGGGGGGAGGTGTGCACCCCCCATCGTGCTCCATCCCCCCCATTCTGGGCACCCCCCATCGTGCTCCATCCCCCCCCATTCTGGGCACCCCCCATCGTGCTCCATCCCCCCCATTCTGGGCACCCCCCATCGTGCTCCATCCCCCCATTCTGGGCACCCCCCATCGTGCTCCATCCCCCCATTCTGGGCACCCCCCATCGTGGTCCATACCCCCATTCTAAGCACCCCCCATCGTGGTCCATACCCCCATTCTAAGCACCCCCCATCGTGGTCCATACCCCCATTCTAAGCACCCCCCATCGTGGTCCACCCCCCATGCTGCACCCCCCCCCATCGTGCTCCATCCCCCATGCTGCACCCCCCCCCCCCATCGTGCGCCATCCCCCATGCTGCGAACCCCTCAGAGGAGTATAATAGGAGGATTATAATAGGAGTATAATGGGAGGAGTTGTCCTGGGAGGGAGGTGTACAGGTGCCAACGTGTGCGGGGGGCGTGGCCTATCGGGCATCGCGTGTGGGGGCGGGCCTGGCCAAACAGGTAATCCATGCGGGGGGCGGGGCCAGGCCGAGCGGCCAATCCATGTGGAGAGGCGGGACCAGGCAGAGCCCAGCAGCCAATCCGAGACGGGTGACACACTGTCACGGTGACACACTGTCACGGTGACACACTGTCACGGTGACAAAATTTTGGAGCAAGACAGACAGAATAGGGCAGTTCATATATATATATATATATATATAACAACCACCAATACCATAACACACGAGTATTCTCGTGCCATTATCAGCATATGGAGAAAGCCATATACAGAAAATGATTGTAACAATTAAAGAAAGAAATCTGTACAAAGGCTTTGTAGTTGAAAAAAGTTGTATAAATTTTATTAAGTGAAAAATACATATAGTATATACACGTTAAAAAGATGTAGAGACAGGTGATGAGTACCACTAGATGGAGCCCTCACAGCACACTGGTACATAAATGGATATAGCAAGACGGTCAGTGGCCAAAGGGTCAAATAAACAATTGGCATCATAATTTGTGACGCACATCCGGCCGCATTAGCGATGTTGCTGCGTGTGACACCGATGAGCGATTTTGCATCGTTGCAAAACCGTGCAAAATCGCTCATCGGTGACATGGGGGTCCATTCTCGATTATCGTTACTGCAGCAGTAACGATGTAGTTCGTCACTCCTGCGGCAGCACACATCGCTATGTGTGATGCCGCAGGAACGAGGAAGCTCTCCTTACCTGCCTCCCGGCTGCTATGCGGAAGGAAGGAGGTGGGCAGGATGTTCCGGCCACTCATCTCCGCCCCTCCGCTTCTATTGGGCGGCCGCTCAGTGACGTCGCTGTGACGCCACACGGACCGCCCCCTTATAAAGGAGGCGGTTCGCCGGTCACAGCGACGTCGCCGGGCAGGTAAGTATGTGTGACGGGTCTGCGAGATGTTGTGCGGCACGGGCAGCGATTTGCCTTTGTCGCACAACAGATGGGGGCGGGTACCCACGCTAGCGATATCGGGACAGATATCGCAGCGTGTAAAGTAGCCTTTAGACCACGTGGAATAATGTTTTTTTGGAGAGTTTTCCAGTGATGCTTTATTCCACCATAGCCAAGTACGCTTTTTAAGCGAATCCTTTACCTTGTGCTTCAAGTCCCTAACATTGCATGTATCCTGTTCTACGGCACCTCCTTCACCAAATAATGATCCTATCTGGTTAATCCACGTTTTATTACATTTTTTATAATCCATGAAATTAGTAGTTGAGGCGTCTGAAAATACAGAAATATAACAATACCATATTACCTATATGTGGCCTCTCATTATCATAATTGATTCCGATACAATTCAATTGCAACCTATAAAGAGACTCTGCAATCATAAGTTTCAGTATTCAAAAATAGACATTTATTACAAAAGTGCTCGTGCAGACAATAATGTTAAGTTCATTATACATAGGATCATAAATTTGGAATATGAGGAGGGATGTAAGGCCGCACTAAAGGTTGTTTGTTGTGAGTTGTTGCCAAGTGTTTGTGTAGGGCGCTGTATATGTTCTGGGTGTTGTCTGGGTGTGCGGGGAGGGGGGGGGGGGTGTGTGAGCGGTGTTTGTGTTGCGTTGTTTGTGGAGCGCTGTGTCTGTAGCATTGTGTGTGGTGCTGTGTGTTGCGCGATTTGTGTGGGTGTGGCTGTAGGGTGCGTGTGTGTGTTGTGGGGGGAGGTATGTTTTGTGCAATGTGTGTGTTGTGCGGTGAGTGCGTATATTTGCGTGTTGGGTGTTGTGTGTGTGTGCGCGGCGTTGTCTGTGTGTGTGGGTGTCTGTGGTTTCTAGTGTGTGTGTGTGGTGTGTTGTGCGGTGCGTGTGTGGCGGTGTGTGGGTGTGTGTTTTGGGGGGCGGTGTGCATCCCCCATCGTGCTCCTTCCCCCATGCTGCGCACCCCCATCGTGCTCCATCCCCCCATTCTGGGCACCCCCCCATCGTGCTCCATCCCCCATGCTGCTCACCCCCCATCGTGTTCCATCCCCTATGCTGCACCCCCCCCATCGTGCTCCATCCCCCACGCTGCGCACCCCCCATCGTGCTCCATCCCCCACGCTGCGCACCCCCCAATCGTGTTTCATCCCCCCCATCATGGGCATCGCGTGCGGGAGGCATGGCCAAATGGGCATCGCGTGTGGGGCGTGGCCTAGCGGGCATTGTGTGCAGGGGCGTGGCCTAGCTGGCATCGCGTGTGGGGGCGTGGCCTAGCTGCCATCGCGTGCGGGGGCGTGGCCTAGCTGGCATCACGTGCGGGGGGCGGGCCTGGCCAAACTGTTAATCCATGCGGGGGGCAAGGCCAGGCCGAGCGGCCAATCCGTGTGGGGAGGCGGGGCCAGGCCGAGCCCAGCAGCCAATCCGTGTGGGGGGCAGGGTCAGCGGTCAATCCAACGGTTGTCACTGTAAGGACACAATTTTGGACGGACAGACAGAATAGAAGGATTTTTGTGTACTCACCGTAAAATCTCTTTCTCTGAGTCTTCATTGGGGGACACAGGACAATGGGTGTATGCTGCTGTGACTAGGAGGCTGACACTAAGTAGGCATAAAAAAAGTTAGCTCCTCCCTAGCAGTGTACACCCTGAGCCGGAGGCGGACCTATGCCAGTTTAATGTACAAGCAGTAGTAGGAGAAACCTGAACAACCATAACTAAATCAAGGTAACAACAAGAAACACACAGTATCTTATCTAAACCTATACTAAAAAATATAATATATATATATTACAATACTGTGCCTACAAGTAGTATTCAACCCCCTGCAGATTAAGCAGGTTTGATAAGATGCAAATAAGTTAGAGCCTGCAAACTTCAAACAAGAGCAGGATTTATTAACAGATGCATAAATCTTACAAACCAACAAGTTATGTTGCTCAGTTAAATTTTAATAAATTTTCAACATAAAAGTGTGGGTCAATTATTATTCAACCCCTAGGTTTAATATTTTGTGGAATAACCCTTGTTTGCAATTACAGCTAATAATCGTCTTTTATAAGACCTGATCAGGCCGGCACAGGTCTCTGGAGTTATCTTGGCCCACTCCTCCATGCAGATCTTCTCCAAGTTATCTAGGTTCTTGGGGTGTCTCATGTGGACTTTAATCTTGAGCTCCTTCCACAAGTTTTCAATTGGGTTAAGGTCAGGAGACTGACTAGGCCACTGCAACACCTTGATTTTTTCCCTCTTGAACCAGGCCTTGCTTTTCTTGGCTGTGTGCTTTGGGTCGTTGTCTTGTTGGAAGATGAAATGACGACCCATCTTAAGATCCTTGATGGAGGAGCGGAGGTTCTTGGCCAATATCTCCAGGTAGGCCGTGCTATCCATCTTCCCATGGATGCGGACCAGATGGCCATGCCCCTTGGCTGAGAAACAGCCCCACAGCATGATGCTGCCACCACCATGCTTGACTGTAGGGATGGTATTCTTGGGGTCGTATGCAGTGCCATCCAGTCTCCAAACGTCACGTGTGTGGTTGGCACCAAAGATCTCGATCTTGGTCTCATCAGACCAGAGAACCTTGAACCAGTCTGTCTCAGAGTCCTCCAAGTGATCATGAGCAAACTGTAGACGAGCCTTGACATGACGCTTTGAAAGTAAAAAGATAACTTACGGGCTCGTCTGGAACGGAGACCATTGCGGTGGAGCACGTTACTTATGGTATTGACTGAAACCAATGTCCCCACTGCCATAAGATCTTCCCGGAGCCCCTTCCTTGTTGTCCTTGGGTTAGCCTTGACTCTTCGGACAAGCGCGGCTTCGGCACGGGTGGAAACTTTCAAAGGCTGTCCAGGCCGTGGAAGGCTAACAGTAGTTCCATAAGCCTTCCACTTCCGGATGATGCTCCCAACAGTGGAGACAGGTAGGCCCAACTCCTTGGATAGGGTTTTGTACCCCTTGCCAGCTTTGTGACCCTCCACGATCTTGTCTCTGATGGCCTTGGAATGCTCCTTTGTCTTTCCCATGTTGACCAAGTATGAGTGCTGTTCACAAGTTTGGGGAGGGTCTTAATTAGTCAGAAAAGGCTGGAAAAAGAGATAATTAATCCAAACATGTGAAGCTCATTGTTCTTTGTGCCTGAAATACTTCTTAATACTTTAGGGGAACCAAACAGAATTCTGGTGGTTTGAGGGGTTGAATAATAAATGACCCTCTGAATAAACTTTTCACAATTTAAAAAAAAAAAAATAAAAAAAGAAATAACATTCTTTTTTGCTGCAGTGCATTTCACACTTCCAGGCTGATCTACAGTCCAAATGTCACAATGCCAAGTTAATTCAGAATGTGTAAACCTGCAGGGGGTTGAATACTACTTGTAGGCACTGTGTATATGTGTATATGTATATATATATATATATATATATATATATATATATATATATATATATATATATATATATATATATATATATATATATATATATATATATATATATATATATATAATGTCACATAAATAAGCCGGGTACAGAAGAACGTGTTTCCATAAAGAACCACCAACATCCGGCAACTAAGAGCAACCCAATATCCAAACAGGGTGGGTGCTGTGTCCCCCAATGAAGACTCCGAGAAAGATTTTACGGTGAGTACACAAAAAATCCTTCTTTCTCTATCGCTTTCATTGGGGGACACAGGACCATGGGACGTCCAAAAGCAGTCCCTGGGTGGGTACAGGAGTAATCATACAGATTCAAAACATATCCAAAACTCTGTAAGAATGCTCGGTGCAAAAGTAAACCAGCCTATCATAGGTGTGCGACAGACCCTTGCTGTATCCTGGAAACCCTGGAAAAGGTAAGAAAAGCTTGACTACGCGGCGGCTCTGTAGACTTGCTTGGCCGACGCCTGGCGTCTGATTGTCCTAGACGCCCCAATTGCACAGGTGGAAAGGTTTTTACACCCCTCGGAGAAAAACCTGACTAATCCTGTAGACCTCTGAAATGGTCGGCCTGATCCAATTCGCCGTAGGTAGCCTTGGATGCCAGCATGTCCCTCCTGGGTCCAGTAGACAGGACGAATAGGCCGTCCAAGATGCAGAAGGGCGCGGATCTCGAAACGTAACTCCTCCGAGCTCGCACTAGATCCGGTGTAAGCAGTGACCTCTCCAAGGATCGAATGGAGGCTGGACCGAAGGATGGAAGCACAATCACCTCATTCAGATACTACTTCCGGTAGGAAAAAACCTGAGACGGGTGCCGAACAATCTTATCTTGGTGAAAAAAAACAAGAAAAAAAATGACCCGCATGAGAGGGCTGACAGAGCAGACCTTCCTCCGATTGAAGTGACTGTCCTCAACCAAGCCACCTTCCCGGATAGGCGAGAGATTGAGGATCGAACGGAGCTAATTGACGAGACCCTAGAGACAGCTGGAGGTCCCATGGTTCTAGCGGGGAACGATCTAGCGGTGCCAGATGGACGACTCCTTGGATGAACGTCCTGACTTGCGGCCGAGATGCAAGATTTCTCTGGAAAAGAGAGATAAAGCCGACACCTGCCCTTTGAAGGTTGCTGGCGAGAGACCCGCCTGTAAGCCTGAGTGTAGGAAGGTCAGTAACACTGGGAGTGACAGATCCAGTGTAGAGGAGTTGACGTTGACCTCACACTCTTGAAAGGAGGCGTTTCCGGTGCGGTAGAACTGCTGAGCGCTCCTGCGCTGTGTAACGATCCCCTGTGAACGCTGGGGAGGCCTGGTGTTGCTGAGCGCTCCCTGCACTGCAGCTGTGATCCTCTCCCTGGATCCTGCATCGTAGGGGACGCTGGGAGGAATGGGGGCGTGCTGCAGCACTGAGCTGGCCGTCTCCAGGCAGAAGTCGAGGGGGGCGTGGCCGGAAAAGCGCGCACGCGTGCAAACAGGGGGGGCGGAGCGCACCGGCCCGAGGTAGGCCCGAAGCTAAATTAGTGAGCGGCCGCCGGGAGCGCAGCGCTGCTGGAGAAGATCCTACCTGCGTCCTGGCGGCATCGCTCTGATCCACGGCCCCATCCTCTGATGCTGCCGGTAAGTCCAGTCTGCACCTGGGAGACACCAGGGGGAAGCGCTGGGGAGCTTGGGGAACGCTGCAGACCGCTCCTGCGCTGCCTGAAGAAATCCACTGCCTGGGCCCAGGGTAGGAGGAAGAACGATGGGGGAGGCCTGGTGCTGTGAGCGCTCCTGCGCTGCAGCCTGCGATTGACATCGGGTCCTGGTTAGCAGAGATCCCTCGTCGCCTCCACCAGAAGCACCCCTTGGGACGGTACCATAGGGGGTCGACTGGGAGTGTGTGTCCTTAAACAATTAACCATGTCAGTCCCCAAGCAGCCCCTGGGGTGGTACCATGGGGCAGGAGGGGGATAGGGCCTGGCTCTCAGACAACCCTGGGGACGGTACCCCGTGGGGGAGGAGAAGGCGAGGATTCTTTCTGATGCAGGGACTTGAACCCTGCAGAAGAGACAAAAAAAAAAAACCTAGAAGAGATGAGAAGGCTGATCGGCGCCGTATAGCACGAAAAAAAACAGAAAAAAGAGAATTTTGTTACTTACCGTAAATTCTTTTTCTTATAGTTCCGACATGGGAGACCCAGACCATGGGTGTATAGCTTCTGCCTCCGGAGGACACACAAAGTACTACACTCAAACGTGTAGCTCCTCCCTCCCAGCATATACACCCCCTGGTAGCCAGTCCTAGCCAGTTTAGTGCAAAAGCTGAAGGAGGACATCCACCCACAAGTAGAGACAGAGCAAAACCCGGAACAACCGGAACCTCTGTCTACAACAACAGCCGGTGATAACACACGGAACAAGAAACCTGCCAACAGGCAACAGGGAGGGTGCTGGGTCTCCCATGTCGGAACTATAAGAAAAAGAATTTACGGTAAGTAACAAAATTCTCTTTTTCTTCATCGTTCCTTATGGGAGACCCAGACCATGGGACGTTCTAAAGCAGTCCATGGGTGGGAATAAACAGAAAAACTGAGAAGTAGGCGAAACCTAACTTCACAAATGGGCGACAGCCGCCTGAAGGATGCGTCTGCCCAAGCTCGCATCTGCCGAAGCAAGAGCATGCACTTGGTAGTGCTTCGAAAAGGTATGCAGACTAGTCCAAGTGGCAGTCTGACAGACCTGCTGAGCCGTAGCCTGGGCCTGAAAACCTAAGAGGCACCGACAGCTCTGGTCAAGTACGCCTTGATCCCCGGCGGGAGAGGCACTTGAGTACACTGGTAGGTATCGGAAATGGCCGACCTAAACCAACGAGCCAGGGTCGGCTTAAATGCCGAGAGGCCCTTACGCTGACCAGCGGTCAGCACAAGAGAGGTGCACCGCCTAAGAACAGCGGTGCGAGACACATAGATCCGGAGCGCCCGCACCAGATCCAGAGTATGCAACACTCTTTCAAGCGATGAACAGGAGCCGGACAAAAGGAAGGCAGGGAAAATGCCCCGGTGAAGGTGGAAGCAGCAACCACCTTAGGGAGAAAGTCCGGAGTCGGACGGAGAACCACCTTGTCTTGATGAAGGGGGAACTCCGAAGAGAGTGCAGCCAAAACAGAGACTCGCTTGAGGGAAGTTATGGCCACTAGAAAGACCACTTTCTGTGAAAGACTAAACAAAGAAACCTCCCTAAGAGGCTCAAAGGGGGGTTTCCGGAAGCCGTGAGGACCGTTAAGGTCCCAGGGCTCCAAAGGCCGCCGGTAAGGCGGAATGATGCGAGATGCGCCCTGCATGAAGGAGCGCACCTGGGCCAGCCGGGCGATACGCCGCTGGCACAACACTGACAGAGCCGAGACCTGTCCCTTAAGGGAATTGAGGGATAGTCCTAGCTGGAGACCGGACTGTAGAAGGGACAGGAGGGTCGGCAAGGCCAAAAAGCCAAAGGATACTTCCGAGCTCGAGTCATAGTGGAGATGACTTCAGGAGGGATACCAGAAGTCGTCAAGATCCATGACTCAAACGCCACGCCGTCAATCTGAGAGCCGCAGGTTCTGGCGGAAAGACGGACCTCGTGAGAGAAGGTCTGGACAGTCCGGGGGATGCCATGGCACCTCTACGGACAGACGGAGCAGGTCAGGGTACCAAGCTTGCCTGGGTCAGCCTGGAGTAATGAGAATGACCCGACGGCCCTCCTTTCTGATCTTGCGCAGGACTCTGGGCAAGAACTAGAGGGTGAAACACGTAAGACAGACGAAGCTGGGACCAAACTTGAACCAGTGCGTCTGCCGCAAAAACCTGAGGATCGTGGAGCCACGGTTTGACGGCTGAGACAATCTGCCTCCCAGTTTTCCACGTCTGGGATGTGGGCTGCGGATATGGTGGACTAGGAGTCCTCCGTCCACTGAAGAATGCGATGAACCTCCAACCTTGCCAGGCG